>NC_081408.1:427600792-427778292 GCF_030272615.1 Cryptomeria japonica
TAAAAACACCTAGGCCCACAATTGCATGGTGGCCAGAGATTCTAACTCGCAATGATTTCATTGAGGAGGTCAATGATCTCATTACTCTTATCAGCAGGGTGAAAGGTCTCCTGACTTTCGACACTTACCACAAGTGGATGTATCAGTACATTCACATTATTAGGCAAAATAAGAAGCAATTCTTCTGGGGCAAGCAGATTGCGGATGCTTTGAGTGAGCAGTTGATCAAGGTGCTCACCATCTTGAAGTTTTATATGACTTCTTATCTTGTCTATGTAGCCACCTTGATGAGGCATTTTCCAGGTTTATCTACCACAAGTGACAAGAGTCGGGTTCCTGTTTACAAGTAATTCACCCAGTTGACTCTCAAGGAGAGGTTGCACCATTTCAGGAGGGTTAATGATGCCTTCTTTTCTTATTAAATATGTTTATTTGATAAATATCTTTAGAATGAGAGAGTTTTATATGAGGCTTGGAAGGTGGTTAGTGAATATGGTTGTATTTTCTTATAGTTCCCCACATTTACATATATTAGGATTGGATGCTTTGATGGAGAACCCTTCATGCTTCCGAGGTATTCGTCAGATAAAATTATTCTTATGGAGATGGCTCGCCAAATGATATCAATCCATGAGTGTCAATCTGGAGCTCATAAGACAGTTCTCAAGTTCAATTGTCCTCGATTTCAGCATGGTCAAAATCATGAGGCAACCCTACGAAACTGGTCCGTTTCGTACCTTATGGTCTCCGGGAGAGCTTAATCGATTCGGTCGATTAGTTCATTTCATTCTTTCCCTTTCATTTTTATTGTTTTCTTTGTTTCTTAGCTTTGCAGTTTTTCCTACAGTTCGGACTTTAAAGTCAGAACTGCAGGGTTCCTTGTTATCAATACACTTCAGACTTTGAAGTCCAGTATGTATTTGTAGCTTTTTTGCTTGTAGATTAGACTTTAAAGTCTGAACTGCAGGTTGTCTTTGCCTATAGTTCAGACTTTAAAGTCCGAACTGCAGGTGATTTGCTTCCTAAGTTGCATGTCGGACTTTAAAGTCTGACGTGCAAGTGTCCCTGGCTTGCATGTCGGACTTTAAAACCCGACATGCAACTGCGAGTTGTATTAATTAGCATTTATTGCTAATTAGGGTTTTTAAAAATTGTTTTTTAAGTTAATTTTATGCATTTTAATTTTCATTATGCTTCGTTTTCTTCTTCCGCGCGCCCTCCTCTGCTCCTGCTCATCGTGATTCAGATTTCCCTTGCCCGATTGTTGGATCCTTTTTCATCGGCGAATTGGAAGAGGTAGGGTCTCGTTTTTGTTTTTTCTCTTTTGGACTTCTTTTTTGCGTTTGCTTTCTTCCTTGTTTGTTTTTTTGTTTTTGTTTTTGTTTTTGTTGTTTTGCTTTGTGTTTTGGAAGAGCAATCGAACTTTAAAATCCGATTGCTCCTCCCTTCTTGCCTTTCGAAGTTATTTTCTACAACCACACATCAGACTTCAAAGTCTGGTGTACGGCTGGAGAAAAGTATCTCTACATATCGGGTTTTAAATTTCGATATGCGGGATCTTAACCTCCACATATCGGACTTTAAAATCCGGTGTGCAGGGGAGTAGGTTGACATGTCGGGTTTTAAAACCCAACATGTCAACCAGATGTTTTTCCCTTAAGCAAGCACATCGGACTTTAAAGTCCGGTGTGCTCCTTAATCTTTCCCATGGTGCACATCAGACTTTAAAGTCGGATGTGCCGGTTTAAGCATACCAAATTGCACATCGGACTTTAAAGTCCGATGTGCTTGTTTTAATTTCCCCCTGCACATCGGACTTTAAAGTCCGATGTGTTATTGATTTCCCTGGAGTCTGCACATCAGACTTTAAAGTCCATTATGCAGGTTATTTTTCCCAGATTGCACTTCGGACTTTAAAGTCCGATGTGCAATTTTTGTTTTCAAAAGAGTAGTTCGGACTTTTTTCCCCGACCTGTTGTTTTTGGCTGTTTTACTCCTAAGCTTGTTCTGAGTCCCGTTTTTTGATACGCTTGAGAAAAATTGATTTTTGATAATGATGAATGGCTAATCATCAGTGTTGAATGCAGTCATTGTGTACGAATGTCAAAGCTTTCTCACAACAAGCCCGAGTCTTCCTCAGGACAACCTTCTCCAAGTAAAGCATCATCAAAAAAAGATGAAATACAAGTACGACAGGTACTTGAATATGTACCCTGAGAGTTCAGTGGACTCAAATATTAAGGAGATCAGGGACACCAAAATTGGGCATGTTAACTGGGTTCAGAAGGCTCTTGCACGCCTAACCAGTTTAATCAAATCTGAGCTACATAAGTATGCATCTTTCCCAGTGGCGGCTCACGATCCTGAATTTGTACTAGCAATGGCTGATCACTTTGATCCAAGCACAAGGCAAGTAAAAGATGATGATCAAAAGGTCATCATGACTCTAGACAATGTATTCTTCAATAGTGTTTTCAAAGGCTCATCAGCTGAAGAAGTAGCTGATATTTCTCAAGAGAGTGCTCAAGAGTACTACAAGAAACATGAGGATAAATGCAAAAAGGTGATCAATACTGTTTATCTCTCTACTGCTAGATCTTCCCTCACCTCATGATGGCCTAAGTCTTTCCACAAGAGTGATTTTAATGAGGAATATAATGACATGGTCACCATGTTATCCAGAGTGAGAGGATTAAAAGACTCTCATTATTTCCAAAGCTGGATGATTTACTACATGAATATAATCAGAAAGGGAGCTGCAAGAATTGATTGGGGAGAACAAATCAGTGATACGCTTTGCACCCAATTGAAAGAGGTCAAGGTAACACTAAAGTTTTATATGACCTCATACCTAGTTTACACAGCTGCTTCAATGAGGCAATATCCAGGTTTGTCTACCAAGGGTGACAGAAGAGTGGTGCCCGTTTGGTAGTACTATGATTAGCTAACTATCAAAAATCAAGGTAATCATTACAGGAGGGTTAATGACGCCTTCTTTGCTATATGGAAGTGCATTTTTGATAAAGGCCTGTAGAAGAGGAGAATATTAGAGGCTACTTATAACAGGGTGTCTCATTTTGGGTGTGTGTTCCTACAATTTACCACATTCACCTATATCTAAATTGGATGCTTCTCAGGTGAGCCCTTCATTCTTCCAAGGTTCCCTTCAGATAAGATCATCCTTATGGAGCTATGCAGACAACTGATTAGTGTGCACGAGAAACAATCACAAGCACATAAGACTGGGCTAAAATTCCCAGAATCAATTGGCATGTATTCTGTGCTAACCAATCCCAAAGCCAAAAATATGGAGGAGGAAATGCAGTGGAACACCATGAGAAGATTCAAGGCCCGAACTGATTTTGATTTTTGGGGTATAAAGAGAAAACTTAAAAGGACATACACTCATGTTTATAGGTTTGAGGATGTTTGGGCGGATTGTCAGAATGAGGAGGATATAAGAAGGATGGATTTCAGCTGCCTTACTCTAGAACAAATTGAAAATCTGGATCTAGCTAAGATCCCAATGACTATGGAAGACACAGATGACATAGTGGATCCTGTTTATTATGAGAAGAAGATTGTCGATTCCCCACTTCCACTTGTGCAATGGTCAAAGAAGGAAAGCAAGTCCATTACACAAAGGATCTCTCCCATCTTAGTAAACACCAATGCTTGGTTGCTAAAGAAGAATCTCAGTATGAAACAACTTCCCACTAGTTCAGGAGATGATGACAACAGTGATGGTCCATTGGGCAAGACGGCATCAGCTGAAACAAGAACCAAGAGCAGGGCAGACCCACAAGCACTATCTTCAGCTCTTGTGGTACAATCAAAGGGTAAAGGACCTAAAATCAAATTTACAGTTAAAGGGTCGAAGCAGGGCGAATCATCATCCGCATCATAGGAAGTAGTGATGAAAGAGTCAGAACAACCGCCTACCAGTGAAGATGGAAAGGGAAAAGAGGTCGAAGAAGGTGAAATTCCTCAATAAGAGGGAGTACAGGCAGAAAAAGTATCACGCCCAGCTGAAGTTGATGCCCCGATTGTCTCACAAGTAGTCATTCACTCTATTGATTCTGACTCTGACTCTGATCAAGAGGATGAAGATGTTTGTGAAGATGGAGATCTAAGTATGGGCATGCCGCAATTAGAGACCGCTGGTCAATTTTTTACAATAACCAACTTCTCTACTTTAGATGATATCCCTTCATCTACTTTTGAGTCTACCATGATGGATTTTAATGAAACCTTGCAAGATGCACTTGCAGAATAGGTTTCAGTAGATTTACCCGCCATTACTACCACCGTCACAACAATCCCTTCATTGGTAAGTGCTGAAGTTACACTCATGGCACCCTCAACTCTCCCACTTGTAACTGAAGAGGTAGCAACAACAAATGTTCCTCTAGATGCTTCAATATCAGTACCATCAGTTACACTCACAACTGCTCCAAGTTCTAGTCAACCTACTCCAAAATCTTCAACCCCAAGTCAACAAGGAGCTACTACTCCATCATCCAATCCAGAACTACCCCCTTGGATGGTTGTAGTGGCCCCTAAGAGGAAAAAATAGGTAATATCTCCTGATGAATTTGACTTTGAACTTTTGGTTCCTCCAAAGCCTAAGGGAACGAAGAAGCCAAAGACAGTATCTCAGGTGGTAGTAGACCCAGCTTCCAAAAGAAAATATGCCGAAGTTATGGTGCCATCATCAGACAAGGACAAAGGCAACATACGATCATAAGATTATAGCATGCAGGTTGTGGAGCTCGAAGTGGAGACACATGAAAGTGTGAAATTAGATTCTCAGACAACCCTTAATTCTTTGTTAAGAAGACTAGATCAAGAGAGGGATGAGAAAAATGTCTTGAAGCAAAAGTGTGAACAGTTGACCAACGTCCTTCTAAAGGTAACACAATCTTCTCAAGAGGTTGAACCTATATGGTCATCAATAGACACCGAAGCTCTCAAAAAGATTGAACGGGTAGGAGCTAAAGGTCGGGTCATGGACAAATGGATCTCACAGCTAAGGTCAGAAGGCTCTCATCTTCCGAGTTCAACAGTGGAACTATTGTCTGATTATGAAGTGATCCAGAGTCGGATGCAAAGACTCAAAACCTCTTTATCCCAGGAAATTGAGGAAGTTGTGAAAAACACTACCCTTTGGAGCAAAATGGAGGATTTCAGGATAGATGTCCTGGTTGAGAACAAGGTAATTTCCACAAGGGAGAAGTATATTCAGATCTTGCCATTATTGTCTCATAAACAAGAGACAATGAAATTAATGATTGCAGAGCTGGATCATGAAAAGAAAGAAGGTGATGATGAGGTTGACCTTATTTTTGCTAAAGTAGGTGATCTCCCTTGCTATTTGTATGATGGTGATCAAAATCTCGTCACTGCTGAAGTCGTCACCCAAGAATTTCTTTCCTTGATGGACCAATGCACAGGACAAGACTTCTCACTTGATACATTTGATAAATTGTTAGAAATTCAGGTTAGCTTTGAAGTACTCACATCCATGCTAAAGGATGTTAAGAAGAAGCACGTGAAGATTCAAGATGTAATGTCCCGTGTTCAAATCATCACAAGTTCGACCTTGATGCCGAACGAATTAGAGGTCAAAGCCATCCTTTCTAAATTCGAAGTTTTCTAGAAATCCAATGAAGAAGAGAATTAAGAATGAAGTACCCTCTTTTGGCACTCTTTCTTCATGTAGTTGCACCAATATATGTTGTAAATTTTTGTGCAGCTGCACGTTTTCTTTATGTAGTAGTTGTAGTAAAATGGGACTATGCGGTTGAATAAGTCAACTGTGCCCACCTTTTTCTCAACTTATTTTCCTATATAAGGAGGACCTTTTTGTAAATATTTTTATCTTTTTCATGCTTAGCGAAACTCTGTTGGATTTTTATCCCAATTAAGACTTTGGGCTTTTGTGGTGAGAATTCAATCAAACAAATAAAGAAAACAGTTTTGTTGATTGCAAACTTTGTGTTGTATCAATAAATTTGTTTATATTATTTAATGTTCCTATGTCCATTGAATACATATTATCTTTACTTATTTGATCTTTAAGATATTGCTACATGGTTAAAGAGCTCTCAAATCTTGCCAATAGAATTTGTGCTCTTAGCATACTTGAGAAATCCATTGATAAAGGAAGTAACTTGTAGTAAGCTTTGTATTGTTGTGGTTATTATTAGTTTAATGGATTAGAAATCTATACTTGAAGACTTTGTGCTTTAAGCTAAGTTTCTAATTGTTTGATTTATAATGGTCAATGTGAATTAGTGTTACCATAAAGGAGACTTTGTGCTGCTTAAAAGTAACTCTTTGTGTAGTTTGTTAGATTAATAGTTCTTTTCTTTAAGTATCTGAAGAGGTAGAGAAATTGTAACTAGGTGAAGGGAGAATACATAAACTCTGAAAAAAGAGAGTTATATGCCCAACACCAACCCACAAATATAATTTCTTGTTAATTAGAGGAAAAATTTCATAGGGAACCTCCCCTTGATGAGAGGAGAGATTAATTTCTTAGCACAACGTTGTGTGAATTTTATGTTTTGTCATTAGTACATTGGTGACAAAATATTCACACAACAAGTTCTCCATCACCATAGGGAGATATTCCATCAACTCCATCTACAAGGTTTGTGCCATGGAAGAGGAGATTCTTCAATGCCAACAAATATTTTGATGACAGTGACATGAAGAAAAAAATCAAGAAGAGTTACACCCATGTCCACCAAATTAAAGATGTATGGATTGATTGGAGAATTGAAGAGGACATCCAGAGACTTGATTGCTCTCGTCTGACAGTAGAACAAATTGAGAATTTTTATCTTGCTGATGTTCTTGAGGATCTTGAAGAGGATGGAGACATCCTAGATCCTATGTATGAAAAGAACAATTTTTTTGGATCACCTTTGCCTCTTATTTAGTGGTCCCAAAAGGAGAATACTTCAATAAGGCATGGATTCCAGAATACTTCAATAGGTTTGCTAGATGGTTACTCTCAATGCAATAATTTAATATTACAATTGTAGATAAACCAATAAAAGCAAATATTGTAGCTAAATTTTTATATAGGATAACAAATAATCCAAAAGAACTTGCTATTGATGACTCATTTCCATATGAGCATCTATTTGCTATTAGCATCAACACACTATGGTATGTAAACATTGCAAATTATTTGGTAACTAGTAAAAGTTCCCAAACATTTCTCACCAAATGAAAAAAGGACGATGATAGAAAAGAGTTTTCCATTTACAGTGCCATATAATGCAATGAGAAGATGCATCGGGGAGGATGAAGCCTATGATATTCTCCATGCCTACCACGATGAGCCTTGTGGTGGTCATTTTGCTGCTATAAGGATAGAAATGAAGATCCTAAATACTAGGTACTATTGGCCTAGTCTTCATAAGGATGCTATGAGGTATACAAGGAAATGTGATAGATGTCAGAGAATGGGAAGACCAACTCGATTTGAGGAAATTCCCATTTATCCTCAAGTAGTTGTTACCCCTTTTCATAAATGGGGTATGGATTTTATAGGGCCTATTGATCTACCATCAAATGGAAAGTCCTACATCCTAGTTTGCACTGATTACTTGACTAAATGGGTTGAGGTTAAAGCTATGAAGCATGCAAGAGATAATGAAGTTGCAGAATTTTTGTATGAGGAGATTTTCACAAGGTATGGAGTGCCTAGAGAGCTCGTAACTGGTTAGAGAGCTTAGTTCACCTCTAATTTATTATCAACATTCGTGGAAGAGTATAATATAAAACACAAAAAAATCCACCCCATAGCATCCATATGTCAATGGGAAAGCATAAGTTACTAATAGGGAAATTGACGCTATTCTCACAAAAACAGTAGCCTTGCATAAAAAATATTGGGCAAACCGCTTACCCGAAGCAGTTTAGGCCTATAGAACAACATGGAAAACAACAACAATATATACTCCTTTTGAATTGGTATACAGAAAGACAACAATGGTGACTTTTGAATTTGAACATAAAACTCTTAGAACAACCTTGGCATTATTTATGGATTTGTCACAAATACAAATAGAGAGAATAATGTAGTTCAATGCATTAGATGAAATTGGGCAATCTGCACTATAACACACTACATTAATTCAAAAACAATGAACAAAATGGCATGATAAGTATATCAAAATAAATAAATTTAATCCAGGAGATTGGGCTCTGTTATATGACTCTTGCTACAAGGACAATCTGGGAAAGCTCCAAACTAGATGGTTGGGCCTTTATGAAGTTGTAGAGGTCTATTCCAATAGAGCTGTTAAATTACTCACCATGGATGATGTCAAATTTAAACTTCTAGTCAATGGGCATCATCTATGTCTCTACCACAAGCCATCAACCAAGGAGGACTTCATGTAGTATTTTATGGAATTTCAAACTACCGTTTCTCTTGCAACCAAAGAAGGTGATCCTACTAGTTCACCATGTGTTTTATAAAAGGAATTACCTTTCCATAATAAAGATTCCACTTTCACATGGATATCCTTCTTCCCATTTCCATTCCACGTCACCTCCACCTCATTCCATTATTCTCTCTCTAATTATCACTTCACAATTCAACCTTAGTTATTTGTCCCTTTTTTCAAATCTAGTTCACATGTGCTTAATATGATATCAACATGCCAATTTATCATCTTTCAATTGACAGGTAAGTTCACAATCTTTCAAGTCATTATTATTTAAATTAAAACATTCTTTTTCTCTTTTTATGGTTACTTATTTATCATTGCATTCAGATTATTTACTCTCCCACATGTGTGGACATCTGTATTTGCTAAAATTATTTTAGTCCATGTCAGTTAGTCATGTAATGATAAACCGACTTGAATTTGACAATGCATTTAAGTGATGAAGCATGTACCCTAAGAGCCATCAAGTTATTTATTTATTTTTCTCTACACCTCTATTTTTAGGAAATATGTTTGTGTCTCAGTATAGTGTTTTTTGAAACTTTTAACATAAGACAAATACTTCTCATGAAAATTTGAGTTGAAAGGTGGGAATTTTAAGCCATAGAGAAGAATCAAGTTTTAAATTTGCATATTGGAGTGAAAATATTTTGAAAGATGGGAGGCTCTTTAGTTCATCATGAACCAATAGAGCATACTCTAATTTTAGAGGATGTTGATTGTGAACCTTTATATAGAAACTGTAGATGGTTGGATTACTTTTTGAAGCTGCATGGTTGTGATGAAGAAGTAGCCCTAAATTCACTCAATTATTGAAGGATGATCAAGCAATGGTCAAGGGTATGAGAGTAGTGGCTACAAAGCAGAGAATTGTAGAGGTTACATAATTGCCTATGGCAAGAGAATCATTTCCAGAGGGTAAAGCTGTAAGAACAACAAGGCAAGATTTATCAGAGCATGGTGACCCTCCATTAAAAGTTACCACCCAAGGGACACATCGACTATCCTTGCCACTAGTATGGGCTTACAAAGTAATTTATATCATTATGTACTTGACTTGTGAAGGGCATCTATCTCAACTTCATGGTGTTCACTTCAATCTTATAAGCCATCTAAGGCATGGTCGACTGATGAATTCCCTTGATTTCCTCTACAATATATTGAAGATTATGGCAAAGGAAGTACGAAAAGGTAGTGTTCAATATGTCTCCCATAATTGTTTAATTCGGTTGTTAATTGAGAAAACCCTAGAGGAAAAAAAACCTTGGGATGTCATGGGATGACTTCTTGAAAATAATGGGGGTTGAACCAATAAACCAAGGGCCCATAAGTGATGAGACAAAGGGTGCTTCTTTTGCTAAACCAACCCCTATAGAATTCTCTAGTGAACACATAGCGAAGGGATTTGGAGGTCCTAGTTCTACTTCTGAGGAGACCCCTATATCAACATCACTTTTAGAAGCTAAGGGTAAGAATAGGAAAGACACGACACAAGAAAATACAAGAAGGAAAAGGAAAATCAAACTTCTAGAGCCTGTTCCTAAGAAGTCTGAATGTAAAAAGCAAAGGGAATAAAAAAGAACTGTTGCATTGTCAAAGAAACTTGCAAGGAAGACAAAAGTAACCACAAAGAAATATACAAGAAGGAGTCATAGACTTTAAAAGGTGTTCAAAAGTAAAGATACAACCGCTGAGGAGATTGTTATTCAAAGCTTTGACATTGAAGAGGATGAGAAATCCCTTGTTAAAGATTCTTTGATGATTCAAACACCATCTCCTTCAACATCTTCTTATGACACTAAGGAGAATAAGGATCCAAAAGAAGGTTCGTCAGAAGAAATAGAGGAGATGTCATTTCATTCTAGTGAGATACAGGTTAACCTTGGTATTGAACAAGATTTTGAAAATGGACAGAGACATGACCAACTAGTTAATGAAGAAACACTTACCACCAATTTTGAAGAGCAACTATTTAGAAGAGAATCCATTGCCACATGG
This sequence comes from Cryptomeria japonica, assembly GCF_030272615.1. Lineage (NCBI taxonomy): Eukaryota > Viridiplantae > Streptophyta > Pinopsida > Cupressales > Cupressaceae > Cryptomeria > Cryptomeria japonica. The sequence continues at coordinate 427,611,262 of NC_081408.1, forward strand.
TTGGAAAATATTGTGGCAACAACAAATCAAGTAACCAATATAAGTAGAGAAAGGAAACGACAACAAAGGCATTTAGCTAGGGCAAGTATGCATATTCCACCTCCATCTTCGTGGGCTTCATTGCATTAGAATTATAGAAATTAATGGAGAATAAGGAAAAAGAATGGAAGAAAGAAAAAGAACAGTTATAGGTAGAGTTAGGAGGAAAGATGAAGAGATTTAAAAGTTTAAAGGACAAAATAGAAAATGTAGCTACCCTAGTGCCACAACTTGATGAATGTAGACCACCACCTAGAGTATATGCCCTTTACTTAAGGGAATTATATCTGTCTTACAAACTATTTAGAGAACTTTTTGGGCTAAATTCATCTCTTATTAGCCCTAATTATTTTATGAATGCTTACCAGACAACCACTCCCCAATAGAAAATTTTTCTCTATTAATTCTATCTTCAGAATTATGTTGTTCTTTAAATTCCCTAGTGGAATCCACTATTAACAATAAGAGATATACACCTTGGTGAATTTATGTCATACATGCAGAATGAAAACAAAAGAGGTGAGCAAGGCAGAGAATACCAGGACATGGAACATATAATTCTATTACCCCTACGGGTTGAAGTAGGTGACCCTAACAAAATATTCTATGAGTGGAATCAGCTAGTCTATGATCTTGATTAGAGAATAATAATTATGGCACTGAGAGAAGCAACTCATCAAGAATATGAGAAGATGATAGATACTTGAACTTTAACATTTGGCCACCTAGTGCGAAGATGGAATTGGTTGCCAGAGGACTTAAAAAGGTCAGAGCCCCATTCTTTACAAAGATATCATGCAACAGTCTGTAGAGCAACAAAATATATGCATCTAGGAAGAATATAGCTAGAGAAGTGGATACCTTTAATCTTTCAAACACTAATATTATGGTGGCCTATTCCACATTGGGAAGGTCTCACATATTATGATGTTGGAAATTCCTATATGGGAGAACCTTAGGAAAGATCAGGGATTCTACTGGAGTCTAATTGCAAAAACTAAGGGAGAAACCACTGTGGGAGATTTAAGGTTGTTGACATGGAAAGAAAATTAGATACCTCCTGCTGGTGAACTAGCACATGCTTAAATTAGGGGGAGTGATAAGCCTATTTAACGGTCTTTTATTTCAAGTGTTTTGATTTTTTTGGGGCCTTATCTTACATTTTGAGACACTAACTTTGTGTTTATAACCATTTCTATAGTCATAATGTTGGAAGACCTTGATACGTCCTTAGTCTTTTATAATGTTGTCATGGAAGATATATGAATGCAATATGAATATGTTTTATCTATAAAAAGTGTTAAATGTTGTATTTAAGTAATTATTATTTTGTTAGGATCTTTGTATATTAACCTCGGTGGATGTAGCTAAAGGGATAAGGAGTCTAAGTTGTCAAAATGGAGTAAATGTTGATACCAGGATGTGGCAGAACTTTAAAGGGGTCATAGACATCAAAGCAAGGAGTCAAATATATTTTACATGGCCAAACAATTGTTGTCACCATCTAAAACCTCCTCAAATCAATTATAAGACAATTACCTTTTCATTAATTTGCCATGTTTGCTAGAGGAGCAAATATGGGAATAAGATATAAATACAATAATGCGGAATTAGAGTCCTACTCTATTTTATCCTGTTAGTTCTTTTTTATTTCATGTTTTATAAAAGCCTTCCTCCAAAATATTGGGAGTGGAATGGTGATGCAGGAGCATCCTCAGTTCTTGTCAATCTTGCATCAACCAAAAATATTTCCTTTCTGTTTTGTTTTCTATTTTGCAGTTTCAACATTTCATTATGCATTTTCTGGCATTGGCTCATCGGATCTTGAGGAGTTAGATTTGGCTTGAGGAATTGATCACCTTCCTCATTCCTAAACCATAGAGCATTTGGATCATTTTTTCGACAAGTTATCGATTCCGGTTTCTGAGATAATTTTCTGGCACCGAAATCGGTTGGACCTATTTGCTTTGGTGAATCTACCGGATCCCTTCCATAGCTTGTGGATCCTTGAGCATTGATTCTGATGTTTGTTGGCATGTGGCCGACCTTCCCTTTGATATGTGCTTCATCCTTTGGATTTTCCAAAAAAATCTCTTTGGCGGAGGCCAACCTTGTTGGTTTAACATGCTTGGTCTTGTTCTTCGACATTTGATCCTTTTAGGCCGACCGGATCCCCTTGGATCGTATAAATCATTTTAATTGAGTATTAAAATAGAGATCAGAGGAAATATAGAGCATAAAAACTAGATCAAAAGTTTTGAGGTCGCGGTTGTGACCTGTTCTGTAATTGAGTATGTTTGTAGTAGGCCAGTGAGCCTAATCTTGTATCACGGATGTTACCGATTGCTTGTAATTAGTTTTCATGATTTAATTCATTTTGTTCTGCACTGTCTCCATTACATCCTTGTGTTTCCATTGTGTTTAGTCTTTCTGACCATTCCGGATTGATCTCTTTGAGGTCCCTCCTAATCGGTGGCTGAACCAAATGGCTATTATAGATAGGAAGTCAAGCCTTCATTTTCTATAAATTCTCCCAATCTTTCTTAAAGAGTCTGGTTAGAGAAAGCACACAATATTCTATTTACTATTAAAAAATTTGAATAAAGATATAGTTTAACTCTCTTTGTTGTTAGCACAAGTAGTGATGTGATTATGTGTGTGTAGTACTTGAGTTTACAATTTACAACTGAGAAGACTCATCCAAGGGGGGCCCACTTGGTGAGGATTCTGAGTATTTGCTTCTTGCATGTTTACTTCCTAGTTAGTTTCAATCTATTTTGGTAGATTTGTTAATTGAATATTCCTACATCCACAAGACTATAGCTCTGTGACTGTTCCTACAACTGAAGAAAACAATGTAGTTGTTCTTGCTAATTAGAAGGATTATTATTTCAGAACTAGTTTCAGTTGGAATAAAATGCAATCATTGTAAGTTAGAAGTGTTTTCTTTGAAATGTTTATTCAGTACTTCAGTTGTTTAAAGATAAGCTAGAATAGCTCCTAAAATTTCTTAGTCCTTGGGTTTGACATGATAAATGAGCTTAGTGATGAAATCTGATGGCTTTTTCACTAAATATATTATATATTTGAGTTGAGGTGTGATGCCCATTTATCTTTTAATTGATTGAGTCCAAAAGGTAGAATGAAGATTATGGTCTCTTTGAAAGTTGAAGACATAGACATCATGAAAGATAGAGTTTATTAACAAGGTCACAATTCTAGAACATGCATAGTAAAGATCCTATAAGAGACACAAAGAGAATGAAAGGAGATACTGAATTCCATTTGGACCAAGTGCAAGACAACCATATGACTATTAAAATAAGTGACAAAATTCAAAGGATTGTCTTCATTAGCCATAGGGAGGTCTAGAAGGTTGTCCTAATATAAGATTTATAGTGACAATTCAAGAACACATTCACAATGCTTATCAAAGGGTCTGATGGTGGTTCATGGAAGGACCATTGTAAGATACCTAATATTATGTGCATTGTTTGTTTTGTTTAACCAAGACAAGAATTCATGATGTTTTGTATGAAAATGGAATTGGGTAGAATTAGGACCTAAATCCACGTTCATACAAAGTTTGGAATATGAAAGCACCTAGAGGAGTGATCATCCTTGACTAAATATTGTGAAAGAGAGTCAAAGGATACTTATAGGGTTTCTATTCCCTTGCTGCTATGGTAATGGATATATAAAGTGTGGGAGAATGAAACACTATAATGAAAGTACAAAGAGAAGCCAATGTAAAGAACTGTAGCAAACTAATAGATAACATAATCGAGACATGAATGAAAGAGGGGTCTAACTATGCACCTATAGATGAAATACAAAGTATAACTGATAGGATTAAGATGTTGCATGTTCTATTCTTCTGAGCTATGAATTAGGGATCTAAATCCTAATTCACTCCAAGAAATAACCCTAAAATCTAGAGTTGAATTAGGAGGACCAAGGCGTTAGGTTCCCTGGTCCCTAAGAACTAGGCTAAGATTTTTATAGAAGACATGTACCTAGTTCCTAAGATCTCTCAAAGTCTTCCTACTCTATTGGATATTTGTAACCTCACCTACAAAAATAAAATGGTAGGGTTGTGGCTATATAGGGTTTGCCTTGGTCAAACCCCTTGTTTTTGGTGATTTCCACCTCCACAAATAGCCTGTATTGTAACTAAAAACATTTCTGCACTCTTGAATCTTATGCGTGTGTAATATTGCTATGAGATAAATGCAAACTAGAGTTCTACCTAAATGTAATAGAGAAAACCCTAAATGATTGTAATGAAAATGCTTTAAACCATAATTAGGATGAAAATCAAAAGAAATAATGTAATTCTAAAAACTAATGCAATGTAAATCTAAAGTGAAATTCATAGGCATAAGAACAACATGAAATCATACTAAATCATAATGAAGAGGTACAAGCCAATCAACAATTGATGATTCACTTATTATCCTCCAATGTCTCTTAAAACTTCCATGGTTGATGAAGGCTTGATGATGAATGATTTTGATAATATGAGATTTCACCTAAAGCAGAACTTTCACTTCACAAGGATCTCCTCTTGAATTGATAGATAAGATCCCGAAATGAGGAAAGGATTTGCCTTATATATGAAACCCTAGGTTTGAATTTTATGAAAAGTCATTCTAGTATTGATATAGTTTGACAAAAAGTGGGATTTAAATTAGAAAAGACCACCAAATTATCCTCCCATAATTTGGGGAAAAAATTATGGGACTAGGTAGTAGAGATTCACCCTGGTCCTATCAACTTTTAAAAAAAATTCTAGGCATGCGAGATAACGGGGTTCTAATGCCAAATCTAGATCGGTGACACAAACCATGATGTGTAGATATGCAAGATGTGATTTGAAGATTGAAATTAGGGTAAGATTAAGATTAAACCAAGTCTAAATAAAAAGTGGCACACCTAGGATCGAGGGCCCGATTTTATGATATGTGACTTGACAAGAGAGGACTCAGGTTCAATTAAATTATTAATTAAATTCCTAAAGAAGATCTATAATGCAAAATATAATGGGACACACTAAGGTGAGTGCTAACTAAGCATGGAATTGGACCACCTAATTAAAGGTGTATAATTTACAATGCTACATTTAGCCCCCACTTTAGTGGTCATATGACACTATGTGCATATGCAAGCTAAATTACAAAAAAGTAAACATATATGAGAAAAGGATATGTTCATAAAAGTCAAATGAAGACCCCAGTAGTAGATGCAGTTAAGTGTTAGGAAATGCATTCTACAAAACCATATTGTTAGTTGAAATAAAAAATTCTCCTAAAATTCTTACTAAGAGTTATGAAATTCGAGGGTAGCTATATGGCCCCCCGTTTCGACTTGCTAATTAGAAGGTTGAAATAGGGTATCAAGTTTACCACTTCAAATTATGAAACACAATTGATGAAAATTCTTGAGACGAGGTTTGATACAAGATAACAAATAATTGAGGATCATTTGGTAAGATAGATAGTTGAATCATGATTCCAATGCAATCAACGGTGCGAGAATTAGAGCTCTCTAACTCAATATGTGAAAGATTAAGTGCAAAATGTAGAATTAGGGTTTTGAAAAAGAAATACCTTTTAAATAGTGACAAGGATACTATTAATTTGTATTATTCACTTTTTGTCTTAGAGTGCAAAAGAGGAACTCATAGAGTGAAAGATGTCACACCAATGACTAGATGTGCCCACTAGGATGGAGAACCTAAGGTAATCAGTCTTGGAGGACCTCCCACTGGACAAGGTAGGCTTTCCAACTGTACTCTATCGATTTGATTTCATTTGATTGGTTGATTTGTTGTCTGTAGCCCTAGATTTGACATGGGCCACCTAAAATGAGTGCCATAGCCCGAGCAAGACTCTATGGTTCCCTCTAGCCACCATGGTCCCCTTACGACGTTATGGTCCCACAAGGGTGTCATGGTCCTAGAAAAGGCACCAAGTGACACTGATGGTGCTAGGATAGGTTTAATATGATGATACTGATGCATAAGTTTGATATCATGTAGGAGTTACCCTACATGCGGGAGTATACCATGGGCCGCATATACAACCATTTTCGGTGTGAGATTTCTCAACTTTCTTAAAACGAGTAGAGGCTTCTTCAGGCAGTTGGACTATATTGGGTATGTTGCATGTCAATGATCAAATTTCATGGGGCAATGCTGATGGTGTTTATGGAGAGATGGGATCCAGATACATCTACCTTCTACCTTCCCATTAGAGAGATGATACTCACACTAGAGGATGTATATCACATTCTGCAATTACCAGTGTGAGGGAGGACCATGAGATATCAGTAACATCACTCATGAATGGAAATAGAGAGAGATCAAGCATATTGCATTGGTAGAGTTATTATCACTAAGGTTTGCACCCTAGCTAAGCCTAGACTCAGCTAACCTATGACACATGGGACAAATTTAAGGTTGTGGGTACCTTATGATGAAAGTAGACCTCCAGAGAGGGATGGTTCCCTTTAAAACTCTCTAAAACCACTAATTCTTTTGACTAGGAAAAGGGAAGAAAGATGCCTTAAACCATGAACCTACAACTAACTTGTGGTGATGCACCAATATTTTCTTTTCTAGTTTTAAAATGACTGATTACAACTAGTTCAATAAAGAAACTATCTACATTCACAACTCATTTGTACCTAAGTTGACCATAAACATTTTACATGGAGGCTATTTGTTTTAGTTTGCATAAAGATGAAATGATTCATACAATATTGTTGACTGAAATAAAGACTTTAACACAACAAATAACCTGATCAACACTTAAGACTACTTTCCAATAAACATTGTATAGATGAAATAAAATCAAAGGACTGAAATAATCACAATGAATTTCATATAAATCATATAATCAACATGAATTTGACAAGAAAATAAGTAGGAAGAGTAGTTTTTTAATTGATCTTCCAAAAGAAGCTGATTACAATGCATTAAGAAATTGATAAAAACTCAAAATGTTTGAGTTACATGACAGATATTTCTGTCATACCTACAGAAAAGAAAGCAAGAACTAACTCCTTTCAAGTGTTAAAGTTGCCTTTATTTGAAAAGAAGCTTCAACATTTTTGAAATTTAAAATCTTGGCTCTATTTGGATTTGATGTCTGAGTTCTCCATATTGACTAAAAGTGACTAGCTAAGTTGACTTCCAGAGGAGGTGAGTTGGCTATGAGCTCTCCTTCAAATTAGGTCCATGACTGCAACTAAATCCTTGAAATTAGGATGAAGAGAACTTTGAATTTCAAAATTACTTTGTTGGGTCAAGAAGACTTGAAAATCCCACAAAAAGAGGGATGCAACTGAAGATTTGATGCTAATTTTTCTCTCTAAACTTCCCTTGGTTGATGACTAACCCTTGTGGGCCTCAAAATTAGAGATTGGACTGTTGATTAGGCCTAGAAATCCTCCTCAAAATGTGAGATTTCTCTTTAGTCACCCCCTTGACTTTGTTTTGAAATATGAAATTCCAACTTGAAAATTAAACCTCACAGGTTCAATTCCACTTCATTACCACTTAAGATCCACTTGTCATTACCCTCTATCTAGTGTACTTGTTCATAGAAAGGATTCTATATGATTGCAACTTTTCTCTATGATAATGACCTATGTCTTTCAAGCTTCATCTTGACAGTGATGCATCTGCCTCAGCATATGACTAATATCCTTGAAAATGAATGTCATTACTCTTCATGAGGTGATGAACATCATAGTCTTATCAACCCCATCATATACTATGAATACATTTGTCTCACTAAGACTAGTTGTTGCTCTGTGATATTATCTCAATTATTTCCTTCTATTGTCACTTACTCTCAACTAAGAAAGTCTTCATTGATACCCGTGGATGATGCAGGAGAAGTCATACTTGTAATTAATAACATGGTTCTCTTCACAAAATGCCCTTTGATTATGTATTCACTTAACATCTTGCCTTCAATATTTCATGTATATTGGACTTAGAAACATGCCTATCATAATTTCATAATGACTGTGCATACTTTGTAATTTGGTCTTACTCTTATTGGTTTTCAAGCATGGGACTTCATATATATGCTACTCATATTTTTTAAATGACATTACATAGTCATCCTTGTGGTGGCTCTTTCCTAGAGACAAATTTGCATGCCTCCTTTATACTGTCCCTTCATATGGAGTGATTGTCAAATAATCCTGTAGCAGACTCTAAAGAAAAACTTGCTGACTGGATTGTCATTTGGCATTAGGCCTGCTACGGTGATTGCCTTTATAACTCTCTGTTGTAATCATTTCTTTGATTCTCAAGAGGTTTATAGTTTGGTATATTGATATTCACTACAAACCTTAGTATCTAACTGTAGACACATAAATCTGTCCACTCAATTAAATGAATACTTAGTATTGATTTGATTATTTAACCATCGATTGATAATTAATTAAATTAATATTTAATTAACTCACCCTAGCCCTCTTCTTCTATTAATTAAAGAAATTATTCAATTTATTTGATTTAATTCACTTAACCAAATTTAGACCGTTAAATAAATAAATAAATCATATTTGTTTAATTAAATCTTCTTTCACATTTAAATAAATTAATATTTATTTAAATCCTCAAAAATCCCCCTCTCACATTTCAATAAATAAACATTTATTTAAATCCCCGTTATCCTTCACCCACTTGCATTCTCCTACAAATGCAAGTTGCACCACTATTTTAAACAAATGAATTATCTATTTAAAATCCTATTTATCCTCACCCACTTGAATCCTTTAATGGCTTCCTTTAAAGTCTTCAAGCCTTTAATGGCTTCCTTCTAGAGTCTTCTTAAGCCTTTAATGGTTTCCCTCAAAGTCTTAAAGCCTTTAATGACTTCCTTCTAGTGTCCTCTTAAGCCTATTTATTTAATTAAATCCCCCTTTAACATTTAATTAAATTCTTATTTAAATATCTATCCAAATGCAAGTTGCACACATTTAAATAAATTTATATTTATTTAAAAATCCTAAAAATCTTCCCCACTTGCATTCTCCTACAGAATCCACTTGCTCACACTAATCCCTTCTTCTAGAATATTCTAATCCATTGAAATTAGCCGAATTCCCTCCTAATCATTTGCACATTTCTTAAGAAGGAATAACTTCTCAAAAACATGCAAAGTCTTCATAAAGCATTAAAGACTTTATTTCTTCAACAAAATAACCTCCAAAGTCTTCCAAAACTTGTAAGGCTCTTACATAACCATTAATGATTAACTCAACCTTGACCCATGGTTAGAGACTTTATCTCTAACTTAACCCTCTTTTTAACTCATGGGTCTCTTCAAACATTCATTTCTTTGACCATGGTTTCCCTCAAAGTCTTAAAGCCTTTAATGACTTCCTTCTAGTGTCCTTTTAAGCCTATTTATTTAATTAAATCCCCCTTTAACATTTAATTAAAGTCCTCTCACATTTAAATAAATGAATATTTATTTAAATATCTATCCAAATGCAAGTTGCACACATTTAAATAAATTTATATTTATTTAAAAATCCTAAAAATCTCCCCCACTTGCATTCTCCTACAAAATCCACCTGCTCACACTAATCCCTTCTTCTAGAATATTCTAATCCATTCTAATTAGCTGAATTCCCTCCTAATCATTTGCACATTCCTTAAGAAGGAATAAATTCTCAAAAACATGCAAAGTCTTCATAAAGCATTAAAGACTTTATTTCTTCAACAAAATAACCTCCAAAGTCTTCCAAAACTTGTAAGGCTCTTACATAACCATTAATGGTTAACTCGACCTTGACCCATGGTTTGAGACTTTCTCTATAACTTAACCCTCCTTTTAACTCATGGGTCTCTTCAAGCATTCATCGCTTTGACCATGATTATCCCTATAACCCTTGCACAAGAGTTTATCCTTTGGATAAAAGCTTTATCCATTAACTCAACCCTAACCAAACCATCAATGGTAACCCTTATGTCTTCTTAGGCATTAAATGCTCCTTCCCTCTACTCTCAAGCTATCTCATGCTGACACATGTCATCATGGGATTGGGCTGAAAACTATCACATGGATTAAGGATCATTCAATCCTAGCCCTTGTTAAGATAATTGAATCTTAACCACCCAATTCCCCATTTTTTTTATAAATAGAGCCTCATTCCTCAAGCAAAGGAGGAAGCATTAGAGCATTGTTCTTATAGTGGAACTGACATAGATAATTAGAGCTTTCTCATAGCATCAATATTTGCATTTGTATAACATTTATTAATCATTTCAAACCATTTTGAATTTCCATATGGTATCCATGGCTAATGCTTAAAGCTGAGAGCTACACTCATTTGGAACTTGGAGAGGGGAGAAACAAGGGAGAAGCATCACAAAGCATCATGGAGGCATCTTAGGAAGGCTCTTCACCTTTCCTTCTTTGTTAAGCTTCTTTTATGTTTTGAAAATCTCCTTTGATATGTTTTGAAGTGGTTTTTAGTTCATTTGATTATGGTTTTTTTGATTAGAACTAACATACTATTGTTGAACTTTGTTTGTGCCTTGTACCCATTTCTACCAGCATCATTTGGTGAACCCGACGTGAAGGGACATTCTAGCACATTTACACTTGTTTCTAGTGCATAGGGACCTTTCTAATCTAATATGTCTTACTTTCTCCTAGCACATAGAATCATCAGTATAGTGCATACCTTCCCCAGAGTAGCACATGTGCTCTATGAAGTAGCGTATTTGTTCCATTTTGCAATGCACATGATCTATTTTCTAGCACACCAGTTACAGACAAATGGCAAATTTTTGTAACAGAAAGGAAATTCTAGGCTTGTCAGCCCACAATATTGACTAAATCTTTCAAATGGGTTTTGCAGGTGCTAACGTTTTATTTCAGGTCCAATGGAGGTAGATTAGTTTTTTTTTTTTTACTTATTCAAAGTCGGTAAAAAGAATTCACACTTTCTTTTCTTGCACCAGTTAAAAAGAATTCCACTCTTTATTTTGGTGCAAAGTAAAAAGAATCACATTTATTTTTGGGCTATAAAAAGAACTTCATATTTTCTTTCTTTAAAAGGCTAAATTGAACAACAAATGAAACCTTTCTCTTTTTGCAAGTAGCTCACATTGTCTTTTGGTTCTCTTTAAAAGACAAATTTTATTTTGTTACAAAGGGATAAAAGGAATTCACTTACTTTTCTTGCAAAGGTAAAAAGAACATCACACTTCATTTTTTGCAAGGATATAAAAAGAATCTCATCTTGTGTTTTAGTGCTTTAAAAGGAACCTCACCTTCCTTTTTGTAAAGGGTAAAAAGAACCACAATGCAAACCTTTCTTTTTAGAAAATTCACACTTCTTTTGGTGAACTTTAAAAAGAACAAAACAAATTTTAATTTTTGTTACAAAGTGGTAAAAATAACACTTCACATTTTGTTTTTGCAAGGTAACAAAGAACAAACCATTTTTTTCAAAATTCAAAGTTCTTGTTTCTTGGAAAGTTTTCCAAAAATTCTTAAAGTTTCATTGTTGCAATCTTTGATTCATAATTTAATTTTGTTGACCAAGTTCTTATTTCCAAAAAGGCTTTTCAAAAGTTTAAACATTGTGATTTTGGGCTTAAAAATAATAATTCATCATTGATATTTGGGATAAAAAGAACACCATGCTTGTTGGAGCAACGTCTCTAAACATAATTTAGACAACATTGCGATATTGGTTAAAAATAAAGAGTGTCTTTTGTGAATAAAGGTGATAGGTATATGCCCTCCCCTTAATTGGGTGATCAAAAATCCAAACTCACCATTTTACTTGCTTTCTTTCATTTTTGACAAATAAGATAAATCCTTTAGCAGGTCTGCCCTCTCGAGAAGCCCATAAGGTTGGTGAGAGGGGACCGACCTAAGTGGGGAATGGCTAATGCCAAGTATTCCAACCCACTATAATCAAATGTGGATGTGATGAAAATTATGTTCAATGATTTTGTTTAACGATTAGCCTTCCCCCAGTATCCTTGAGATATGTAAAGCTTTTGTTCTAAAGGTTGGGAATCCTCTCGAGGGATTTTATCACTAAAGACCAAATGGAAGCCTAATTAAAAACTTTTGAAATAGAAACCTCGCCAAGTCAGTTAGCCAAACATTTGTAATATCATATTGCAAGGGTGGGGAAGAATTTGTCCCCAAGACACTCACCATATATCTCCCAAGAAAACAATCTAATTGAGGAGCACTTCTCCTTTGGTTCAAATTTTGGACAAAGGCAAAAAAATGGACGCACCTTAGGGTGTGACAGGCCTGTTTGAGCTAACACAGTATCAAGTGTGGGCTACTGATATTAGGAATGACCTTTTTGACAATAGTAGAGTCTATCTGATTTGTCTTTTGTTTGTTCAAAACTTGTGAAAATAAAAGAGGATTTGAAAATATCCTTGAGCGGATTTGAAAAGATCCTAAACATACATCAACAGTTATCAAGAGAAAAGAAGTGTTTTTATGTGCTTGTGTGCTTGTCGTGTCTTCTTGTCAAAGAAATCATCAACCATTTAAAACAAGTTACATCCCCACAAAGATCTAAAAATAAACAAAAACAAACATTATTGAAAGAGCCATCAATGCTTCATGTTTGGAAATCTCTCAAATATGCCAAGAAGTCAATTTCTCAAAAAACCAAAAAGAAAAAAAGTGAAAAGAAAATCCAAAAGAGAAGAAGTTTCTTGTGCAAAAACCGTAAGTTGTTAAAACACCGTACCTTCATCCATCGATATCATGATTTTAGTCATGATTTTACCAACGACTTTGAATTAGAACCTGTAGACACTTAAAAATAATTATTTTAATTATTTTTAATTCCTCACATAATTAATTTATTAATTAATTATGCAAATTCTAATTTCCCTCAATATTAATTAATTACAAATAATATTATCACTATAGTATGTGCTTGATTTATTTAATAAATCAACCCCTCTTTTTATTCTTCTAAAAATTAAATCTTCTCAAATCCTCCTCTTAGCTAATTAATTTCAATTAATTAGTTAACCTACTTGATTCCTACAAATCATCTTCCTAATCCATCATTAACCTAATAAATTCTTCTAGAAACTCCCTAAAATCACTTAACCTTATTCTTCTAATTTTTAATTCCCTCCACTCATTCTCTCTCCTATTCAAATCCTCCTACAAATCTTATCCCACCTAACCTTTCCTCTAATCCCCCTCCTAATGAGTTTCTAGTGGCTAATCATCATGATTGGCCACAAAGTCAACTCCTTGTCCCTTCCATCCAACCACTATCCTTAAATGCTCTTTTCCTAGGTGAAAAAATCTCACATTCCTCTAGGCATCTCATCTCCCAAGGAATTTTTAATTCCTTCTTATTCCTCCAATCCCCATGATCATCTCTTTTTGAAGAATTTTAAATTCTTCCTCTCCATTCTTCAAGGAATGTCCCATCCCTTGCTCTTCTCAAGGCGCATTGGGAAGTCTTCCCAATGTACCTTGAGGAGTGTGGAGACAAGAAATGCCTTTAAGGCATATCTCTTGGTCTCCACACCCTCTCTTGGGCCTTGTGTGAGATCACAAGAAATCCTGGCCCTCCATATTGGGTCCATCCTAGCCATCCATTTTTCCTCTCCTCTTCTTATAAATTAAGGACTCCATCCCTTCATTCATGATATCCAAGTTTAGTAAGCTTATGCTGTTAGTTTGAGCCTAGAAAATCACCATTGCATCCTTACCATGTCAAAATCATCCCTCATCCACACTTAGTCATCTCATCCATATCATTCCTTAATATCCATTTTTATCCATTTGTGCACGATATTGGAGAGCCATCCACATCAAGAAAGCAAGGAGCAAATCAACATCAAGTTGGAGGTACATTGGGCGCACTTCAACTCCATCTAAGCTCCATCCGAAGGAGAAGGTAAAAAGGTTGTGAGGTATATGCATCTTATTCATGTTTTCATGTGATTTGAGTTATGTCTTTTGATTTCATGTGTTTTTATGTTTGATTTGCATGTTTACTATCTAATCCACCTCACTGTCCTTTAACACCATCTTCAGAACCACTTGCATCCCAAACTTTCTTTCAAAGAAGAGATTTTTCATATCATCACAATCACGGTCAACGCATTCATCCATCATACATTCCACAACCCGCAATCACCTATTAGAAACTCAAAGGTTACACATTCCCTATTTCATCTTCTTAAGTCATTATAGTCCTACTTCAAATTCATCATCTTTCATTTTCCATAAATCATTTCCAAAGTTTACACCTTCTTCTACTTACCTCAATCACATCTTCCATAATCACATTTTTTCCAAACATTTCCAAAATCACGTACCTTTTATAATTATACTTCAAATTTCTCATCTTTCATTTTCCATAATTCACCTCCAAATCATTTCCAGAAAATCAAAACATCATAATCATACTCCAAATTCACCATCTTTCATTTTCCATAAATCATTTCCAAATCTTTCCAAATCAACATATCAATTCGTCCATCATTCTCAAATCAAAATCAAAACATCATAAGTCTATTCTAAAGTCAATTCTTCCATCCTTCTCACTTCACAATCATTTCCAAAGTCAAGATAATCCAATTCATAATCCCTTAGTAGAAATTCCAAGGTTCATATTTATTCCAAAAACACATCAACAATCCATTCCTCTCAACATACAAAGGTTTTGTCCTTAGTTATTTTGGGGACATTACTAACAAAAACATTCTCTTGTTTATCTCTACATCTAGGATGGATCATCCTAAAGGACATTACTAAGCATTTAGATAGGTTAAAACTAGTTCATGAGTGCGTCCTGTCATTACTAGGTAGCTTGGGATTGTAAAGACACAAACCTTGCTACACCTCATCTCACAATTATTGAAACACCAAACAAGAAATCCTAAAGTGAACTTTGTTGATAAAAAACCTTTTGTAAATTATATCACTCATCCATAAAAAAATCATCATCCCGTCTTGGAATAATAAGAAGGGGATCACACACCCACTTTTTCACCTACAAATGTGTGCTTCAAACATGGCTAGGACTAGGTCTTAGAGTCAGAGACAAACTCAAAATGAATATTGGGAAGAAGAGGAAGATGCCGTTAACCCCTTTTCAAGAAGAGGAGACCTAGACACCCCTAAACAAGGAAAAATAGAAGAAGCAACTAGCAAACCCAAATTTAATAGACTTTTAAGGAATTTTTTAGGGGAAATGCTGATGCCCATTTTCTAAAACCTGGTCAAGAAGGAGAAAAACTTCCTGCAGACTTTGATGTATCACAACTTAGGGATATACCAGAACAAGCCCAACATAGCCATCGACAAGAACAAAATCAAGATGACAGGAGGGAAAGGAATATCCATAACTATGATGATAACTATTAACAAGGAAACATCCCACCTCATCCTACATAAATGGATATGTTGAGACAACAGATGCAAGACCTCACCCAACAAGTACACTCAGGAAGGTCACAAAAGCAATATTCTCTTGAAGATATTTGTCTGTATCCATTTGATAGAAACATATACGTGCCTCCTTTCCCATGCAACTTCGAAACCCCAAACTTTGATAAATACAAAGGAAAGGGAGACCCTAGAGATCATGTGTGAGAATTTTACTCTTCCTTCTTAGAGGTTGCATATGAGGACACATATTTAATGTGCCTTTTTCCCCAAAGTTTTGGAGGCTCAACCATGCAATGGTTCTCACGCCTACCGAGCGAGATCAAGACCTAGTACAAATTTTTTTCACTCATCATGTGCATAACATAGAACGAGATTTCTCCATGGCTAATCTCTGCAATACAAAACAAAATAATGGCAAGCTTTTCTCAACATTCTTACAAAGATGGAGACACCTTTCTAGTAGACGTTCCTTCCCCATTCTCGAATAACAATTAGTTGAAATTTTTATTTCAAACTTAAATACGTGATAGACCAAGGGCTTAAAATCTAGAAAGAACTTATCAAAAAGGTACTTGTTAAAATCTACAAAGACAACCAGGATGGTTCCGGACAAGCCTACAACAGTGACAAACCAAGGTTTTGGGCCAAGAACAAAAACATTGTTAATGATGGTGTTGTGGATTCATGAACTATCAAAATCACCCAACCCATAGTCAACATTGTAGGGCAAGCAGATAATCACAACAACCCCACTACCAATAAAGGTATTATCAAAAACAATCAAGGAAATCAAACTCCTAATACCCAACAAGATGAACCTAAAAATAAGTACCCTACCTACAAACCCAACGCACATATACACCCTAGGGAGAACCTCTTGAACAAATATTACGACAAATCATCTCTTCTAATCTCATCACATTTCCTAAAATGTCAAACTGTGAACCCTAGATTAAACCTTCATGGTAGAGAGATAATGACTATTGTGAATTTCATAAAGCAAAAGGACACAAAACAAACAACTGTCATCAATTAAAAGATATCGTTTAAGACCTCGTTGATTGAGGTGACATAGAAGTTGATGGTCACAATGCAAAAATTTCTAACACTGATCATAAAATGTTAAAAAATTCACACCCATCATATGAGAAAGGAGGTCCCTCCCATCAAGGTAAGAACTAAGATAACACGACAAATTATACCTGTGCACCATATACTTATACTATCAACCACCTTTATGATGCCAATGAACAAGTTGCAACCATTACAATCAAAGGTAAAGATCCTACGTGCAACGTTGTTACTCACCATAGCAATATTAATGTACAAGGAGTGCCATCAAGAGCAAAATACATGCCCAAAGATTATAACCTTGTGGACCAATTAGATAAGACACTAGCACTTATCTCCATAGTAGATCTTTTGTGCTTATCACCCTCACATAAAACCATCCTAGACCAAGCTCTCCAAGAAGCGTCAGTTCCATCCAACCTCAATACATATCAATTTCAAGCCATGGTTGGAAGTTTCAAGTCATCACCATGTCTCACTTTTGTCGAGAATGATGACACATCCCTTTCAACAACCGCATTATGCCCCTCTCCACATTGAGGGATGAAGGAACAAAATGGATCACTGAGAGGGGGGTGAATAAGTGGTAATCAATAAAAACTTTAAGCTCCAAAATATCTAAGCATTAATAACTTTAATCACAAGACTATGAGTAGAGATATTAAATAGATGAGCACATACACATAAGAAGCAACCCATAACACAAGTGCATACGAGGAAAACCCACGGTGGGGAAAAACCTCGGTGAGAAATGTTGTTGGAGTTTACTACTCCAATCTAGTCTCACAGGTAAATCACTTAATACAATATTTAGGGCACCAACCCAAGGATCGCCAACCCTCAAAGTTTACGGTCACCAACCCAAAGGAGCACCAAACCCTATAGTTTATGAGTACCTACTCAAAGCTCCAACCCCTAGCTCTAAGCACTCACTCAAAGATTACAATGAAGATATATTCAATTACAAATTAGGTACCTTGTTACAAATAATGTTTTATAACACCTCACTGGTTTCCTCTTGTTTTTCTTCTCTATGCTCTTTGCTCTTTGTCCTGTTTTGCTTTCCTTCTGCTACTCTTTCTACCTCTGCTCAACTTCTTGTTGCTTCTAGTTGTCTTGACTTTCTGCACTCTGATCACTGGACTTTTTTGCTCTCTATCTTTGATCTCTGTTGCTTCCTCCTCTCTTCTCTTATCTCTGCTTCTAGCTACCTCTCTTTTCTACAACTGCTACACTTTCTATTTCTTCTCTTACACTACTCATCCACACAAACTTTCTCATCACCCAACAATGTGCACTTCACTTACAATATCTCTACAAGCTCTTCCACTTGTCCACATAGTTCAACCAACTCAACTGCCTCAACTACTTTTGTCAAATCTCATCAACTCCCTCTTCATTCAGTCATGTTTTTATTTGCAAGATTTTCCTCCAAGAGTAGATTCAAAATTTGATCTTCTCGACCTTATAGAAATCATGTTTGCAGATGGTTTTTATTCTCCATTTTGAATAAGATCTTAGATCATTTGCCTGAATTAAATGCATCTTGTCTGTCTTCAGATTATTTTCTGTACTTGGATTACTAGGTTTAGTAATCTTCCTCTATCCAAAATTATCAGAAATCCTTCCTCGAGCCACACAGCATGCCTACAACTTGGTCACCATTAATGCGTCTTTCATCCTCTCTGAAAAGTTTGACAACTACCACATTGAAATCCACCATCATCGACTTCTACATATCTGATTCATTCTCTATCCATCAGAGAGCCTTATGTATTTATATTCTTCATCCAAATCAGAAGGTCAAGGTTGGTCGGCCTCCACATAGATCATTATGCCTATCGACATGCAGACATCTTCTTAGTTAGCGTCCAAGTCACTTGGCCAATCCTAGTCAATCGTCCAAGTGGACCTCTGAGTCTATCGGCTTGCAAACTTGGCCGCAAAGTCGATCATAATCTTCAATTCTGTTGGCAAAATACCTTTTCATCATTTCAATGGGTGTCTTTTGATTCGCCCTATACATGCCACATCATCGAGTCAAACTTGGTCAATGCCTAGGTGGACTATTGGGTTGCTCAAATCCTTTGAACTTCATATTGTGGCTAACCTTCATGTTATAAGCCTTGCATGTATGTTCTACTCATGCAGGATAAGCTTCTATCATTCTCAATAAGCCTTCCTCTTTCTTTGTTAGCCCGCACGACATTAGCATAGTCTCTTAACCCATGCAGGATAAGATTTCTCCCTTTTTGTCTTTGCTTTAACATTTTCTTATCGTTGTGAACCCTCGCAGGATAAGGATTTCCTTAGTATCCTTCATTTTAATTTTGTTATCCCACACAAACCTTGTGTATCCTCTTACATCGTCAGGGATAAGGTTTTCTTCATGGCATGCATTCACTTGTTAGCCCGTGCAACATTTTGCGTGCCTCTTGACCCACACGAGATAAGGTCTTATACTCTCTTCTCTTCGATTTTCTTTATCCCGCGGACAACCTCACATCCCTAATTGGTCACACGGGATAAGAAGGCCCTTTAATTCCTTTTATTTATTTTTATCCTGCAGGCCCACTGACATCATCCTCATCTCATGCAGGATAAGCATCTTCAAGAAATCTCCCTTTGATTTCTTATCCCGCGAGACCATTTGTCTCCAAATTTCACCACACGAGATAAGGAGGCACCTTTAATTTTGTTAGCCTGCATGACATTGTGTGAGCTTCTTAACATGTGCAGGATAAGGGAATCCAAAATGTTCCCTTTAGTTTCTTGTCTCGAGTGATGTTTCATTGCCAGCTAATATGATGTGGGATAAGAAAAATGGCCTTGTTCATCAAACTTAAGTCATCCCGTGCGACGTTTGTTGCTCACTTTTGACACCGCAGGATAAGAGGAAACATCTCTTCGCTTTGACCTCTTTTGAATATCATATCTCAGACAACCATCGTTGATCACTTTTGACAACGCGAGATAAGAGGGACTACCTTGATCAATGAACTTATCCTGCAGGGTATTCAACACTCGTCCAACATATTGCAGGATAAGAAGAAACATCATGTGCACCTCACAAGTGTTATTCGACGAGGTCAAAACTCTCTCTTGGGAATGTCGTGGGATAAGAGGATATCTCAATTTATTCATCAACAATGTTATCCCACAAGGTCTCTTCCCTGTATTTGAGCACACCATGGAACACTGAGATACACGTGAGCCAAATTACTACTACCACATGGAAATTATGACATACCAACCACAACACGTGACTTAGTGACTATTTCCAGCATGACCAGCATATGAAGACGGTGAATCTGGTCAAAGCCCTTGCAGCATAACACGTCGTGTTATGCGCAACTGCTGCCTGCATCACTGCAACCTCCAAGCGAAACAACCACATATCAGAATTATCAAAACTATCCGCATAGTGGGAATATGTCATTCTGCCTTCAATAGCTACTTCGATATACATCCTCGGTCTCCTGATCGACAGAGCTATTCTGACACAACTTCAAGCAGAATTGTGATGCAACTTCCAGATTGGCCAAAGTTATACCAATCAAGTCACCTAAGCAGCTTTAAGACATCCAAGAGGAACTTCATAGATATAACATATAACATTGTGGGAGTCTGCAACAATCTGATCCATCAACCTGATCACTATGATCTTTTCAAGTATCTCCAACTCATGACATCAATCAACCTGATCTCAATAACTTTTCTAATTAATCTACAACCTATAAGTTGAGCTTCCTGTTTGACATCAATGGCATCAATGATACTCTTCTGCAACTTCATCAGCCCTGCATACACACATGTTGACATCAATGACAACTTCAATTCCAATAAGGTATTCATACATAAACACAGAATCAAGTGAGTCTTGATTGATAATGCAGTTGGCCTTAACATTTGTACCTTATAGTTAATCACACCATTGGGATGTGCAGAGGATGCAGTAGATGCCGGAAAGCGAATCACCATCAAGGCCTATGATGATGTAGAATGCTCCTCTAAAGGGTGTGTTACTCTAGCGGTCAGGGTAGGACCTATGGTGAAGAATGTGGCTTGCCAAGTCCTAGACCTGCCTCTTCCATACAATCTCCTATTAGGTAGACCATGGATTCATGCCATGCAAGTAGTACCATCCACTTACCATCAATGCATCAAGTTTACACATAACAGAGTAGAGATTACTATCCTCGGTGATGCCAAGCCATTTGCCTTTTGCAATAATATAAGGCATCAAACTGATATCACAGTCCCTAACAATATAGAAGCCACCACCTCATCTTCTTACATCCACTGAAGAAATCTCACCAGTCCACTGATCCCTACACCCAAATAGGAAAAGCTAAATATGAAAGTAAAGGATGACGGCTTGAGAGAGTATAATATTAGTCATCTTTTATGTGTTGTCCAACTACCCCTCTCACCTAGGACTCATGGAAACCACAAATGTCACTCAAGCCACTTGTTGCAACCAACACTACTACACTTGAGGGATTCATCCTAGGAAGATCACAAGAACAGGAAACTATTGATGAAGACTTGGTAGGATGGATTTACAGAGACCCTTCCAATACAACTAGACAATAGATCATGATCCGTACAGAGAGGTATGATAAAGGCTTTACCCTAATGCAAAAGATGGGCTATGATGGTCATAGTGCATTGGTATCCCACAAACAAGGTGTACAAGGGCCATTGCAACTGTTGTTACAACCATGAGATACAACTGGACTCGGATTCAACCTTGGTTTAGGAAGCTCTTCTAAGCATAGGATTCCAAGCAAACAAAAGCAGACCACTTCCAAGTTCATCCCTTCTAGAAGAAAAACAGTGTCCATTGCAAATCAACCTACAAGATCCAAATATTCCAGTCACAAAAGCACTTCTCAAATACAATCTTTACATACAACAAGTAAGCAAAAGAGTTATGTTTACTGCCAAACTGTTACTCCCAGGATAAAACTCTTTTCCACTTTAGACACCTAAGCAACATCAACAACCTTGTCAGATAAAACCCCAGCAACATATGTCGATAAACCTTTCACATCGACATACATCCCTATAACATATAGTGACAGAGTTCTACCAAGTGATTCTGAGACTAATTCACATGAATACGAGTGGGATTCTTCAGTTTCACAATCATCTGACAGGGACACTTTTGAGGTTAAGAAAGTTGAAGGAGATGCATTCATTAAAACCTTTTGGGATCCAGATCTTGAAGATGCTTCGAAACGAAGTGTGTCACCTCCTGAGCCTGATTATGAAGAGGATAGTACTGACGATGACCTTGATTCCTCCATACTTACCCTAACCAATACATCCTATGAACTTAACCTGATCGATGAAGCAATGCCAATTATTCACCCCAAACTCATTGATTGGAACCTGCAAGATTCCCCACACATTGACACCTTCCAAAATGATGGCGCGATCATACAATTTCTTAAATTATAGGATGACATACCAAGCGGGGATCACAAAGCTTGGTATTCTATTGAACTTAATAATGCAACTTACTTTGGAGAGAATGCCAAACCCTCCAGCTGCAAAAATATTACAATCAAAACAAGATTGTCAAGTGAAAACCACACTATAGCACTTGTGGAGACCAAAAGAGAAAACAAAGGATGTATCCAAAGGTGAAAACCTCTCTGAGGTGCCGAAGGATGGAAGGTTTGACATTATCCCCTTCATCACTAATAAGGAGAGATAATCTATTCTCATCAAAGAAACAAAATAAGTCAATATAGGGGCACCGAAAAATCCACACATACTACATCTAGCAGAATCACTGACTCTAACAGAAGATCCTTCTTTTATATAGATCTTTCAAAAGTGACAAATTAATTTTGCATGGTCCTATGCAGTTATTCTAAGACTTGATCTGAAACTAGTAATGTATCACTTGATAGTAGCAGAAGGAGCCAAACCAATAAAACAAAAGCTCCAAAAGATGCATCCTCAGATTGCACTCTTAGTAAAAGCTGAACTCAAGAAGCTATTAGATGTGGGTTTCATAAGACCCATTGATTATGCATAACGGATATCCAACCTTGTAACAATGGAAAAACCAACTGGGGGCATCTGCATCTGTACAAATTTTAGAGATCTAAATAAGGCATGTCCTAAAGATGACTTCCCATTACCTAACATTGATATGATCGTAGACCTCACAACAAGACATGCCATGCTATCACTCATGGATGGCTTTTTAGGATACAACCAGATAAAGATTGCTCCAGAGGATCAACACAAAACAAATTTTACATGGTCATGGGGTACATACTATTGGAATGTAATGCCATTCAGTCTCAAGAATGCAGGCGCCATATATCAAAGGGTGATGACTAATATCTTCCACAACATGATGCATACACTGATGGAATACTATGTGGATGATTTACTAGCTAATTCATTAACAAGAGAAGGACACCTTGATGTATTATACAAAATTTTCACCAGATTGGAGCAATATAATGTATGCCTAAATCCAAAGAAGTGTGTCTTTGGGGTAATCTCTAGGAAGCTCCTCGGATACATTGTCTTAAATAAAAGAATTGAGGTTGATCCCGCAAAGGTCGAAGCAATCATGAAAATGCCACCTCCTAAGAACATTAGTTAGTTAAGGACATTACAAGGAAGGCTACAATCAATCCGTTGATTCATTGCATAGTTGGTTGACAAATGTCATTCCTTCACACATTTTCTCCATAAGAATGTCTGCTTCAAATGGGAAGAGAATTGTCAACAAGCATTTCAGCAGTTAAAAGACTACCTAATGATGCAAAGATTACTGACACCACCATCTCCAAACAGGCTATTATTGTTATACCTATCAACTAAAACTACGGCCTTAGTAGTCCTACTAGCACAACATAATGCACAAGGCAAAGAGTGTGTAGTATACTAAATTTCTAGAACATTGGTAGGGTATGAACTCAATTATACTCCTATTAAATGAGCTTGTCGAGCCATGATTTTAGCAGCCACCAAACTAAGACATTTCATGTTGACACACAAGATGCAACTCATTTCCAAGATCGATCCACTCAAGTACCTACTCAGTAAAGAAACACTAACAGGTCATTTCGAAAAGTGGGTTATGCTCCTCAGCGAATTTAAAATAGAATATGTGGACCGAAAAGCAATCAAAGGGCAGGTCATTGCAGACCAGTTGGCCAAAGCACCACTCATAGGAGATCATCCGCTCATCTCAAATTTTCCAAATGAGGAAATATTCACAGTCGTGCCAACACAACAATGGAAGTTATATTTTGATGGGTCTTACACTCGGGATGGTTCAAGAGCCGACATTCTTTTTATCACACCTCAAGGTGATAGCATTCCAAAATCATATCGGCTCACATTTCCATGCACGAACAACATAGTAGAGTATGAAGCCTTAATCACAGGACTAAGAATGGTCGTGCAATGGAACTTAAAGGAGATACAAGTCTATGGTGATTCATAGCTAGTCATTTGACAAGTCAATGATGAATACAAAACTAAGGATGATAAGCTCATGCCTTACAAGTAAACGGTTGATAGATTCAAATAATTATTTACAACAATCACCTTTGAACATATTCCTTGAGATATAGAAAAGAGCTGCAGATGCAATGGCTACAATATCCTCTCTCCTCAATCTTCCACATAATTCAACATAAAACAAGTTCTCAGTTGAACAACTTTAGATCCCTGCTTATGATATCCCAAAATTCAAGATGGTATGTCAACTCATTGGTCCTGATTCCCCATGGTATGGTGAGTTTTATGCTTACCTACATGATCAAATCCTTCCACCAAACCAATCAAACAACTAATGCAAAACCTTCATACACCAATCTTCTCGATACACCATCAAAGCCGAAACCCTATACCGATGAAGTCTTGATGGTACTCTCCTCCGATGTTTAGGCCAAGGTGAGGTGAGCATAGCTTTAGAATAAGTACATGAAGGTATCTGTGGGGCTCATTCAAGTGGCCCTTCATTAGATAAAAAGATCATGTGGGAAGGATACTATTGGGCCTCCATGGAAAAAGACTCCTACTACTTTGTCAAAAAATGCAAGAAGTGCCAAGTTCACGGAGATTTGATACATGCACCAGCGCAAGAACTGCAACCCATCACAACACCATGACCCTTTTGTCGGTGGGGATTGGACCTTGTGGATAAAATCCATCCATCTTCATCCAATGCTCACAACTTCATCATTACTGCTACAAAATACTTCACAAAGTGGATCAAAGCTATTCCACTTACCCACGTCACCGACAAGAAAATTGCCTCATTCATTCTCAATTACATCATATGTCAGTATGGCATACTCATGTCCATCATCACAAATAATAGGCTTCCTTTCAAAAACAAGGATGTCCGTGATCTTTGTGAAAAGTTTCATACCCAAGACCATTTCTCCACCCCATATTACCCACAAGGTAATGGTCAAGCAAAAACCTCAAACAAAAAAATCTTGAGGATCCTCAAGAAGACAGTCAATGATGTCGGTCGTGATTGGCATATTCATTTAAATCCAACACTATGAGCATATCGAACTAACATTGGAACCCCTATAGGCACAACCCCATATTCACTTGTATATGGATTAGAGGCTATCTTGCCTATTGAGGTACAATTACCATCTCTACGGGTTTCCTTGCGCAATTTGATTACAAATGAATAGTATTGGGTATCACATCTTCAAGACTTGGAACTGCTTGATAAGAAGCAACAAGATACCTATAATCACCTAAAAAAATATGAGTTAGCAACTTCAGAAGGAGAACCACTAGCAGATCTAATCAACAACATGCATTTCAAAAAGTTTCATACATAAGTTGTACAAAGCATCTGTAATGCCTGCCAAAATACCCTAGGGAAACTAAACACCTAACATACTATTGGAGATAAATTTTTTTTATTAACATCTATTAACAACTAATGTAACACATAACATCTCTATTTAACTACAGTTATTAACCATTTAACCATTATAAACATGCATCATTACTCATTTCATTAATTTACGCAAGCGGAAATAACATAACATAATTAACCTTTCCCTAGGGTACTTCAACGTCATTACTTAATTAACTACCATAATGACATCCTACTCACATGATAAACATATTTCATCTTGAAATAATGCATCATTTTCAATTTCCTAACCATGAGATATGCAACCTACTTTATTATCTATCCATTAAGATATGCATAAATTTCTATCATTCTACTAGCATATTACATTTCTTATTTAAAATGCAAGACAACCCTTTAATCCTACCTTGATTTTTTGCACCAAAACCAAATGTGTTTTAACCCATCATTTCCTATCTACATTCTCTTTATTTGTTTCCATGATAATGCAATCCTAATGCATAGGCATGATCCATCTCTACCAATCCATTTAAAACATACTTCAATTGCATCTAATACTAACATGATCATCTTCTTTATCATTAATTCCAAATGCATAATGCAATAATCTTGATGCAAACTTCTTACTTACAATCCTTTACATGATATACATAACTTCCTTCTATCAATGCATCTATATGAGTCATTCATCTTCGCTAGACCTAGTTAACATCTTCAAACATATTCATTTCTTACATTATGAATAATACACTTCTAAGGTTCCTTTACATTCTAATTCACATCCTAAACATTGCATAGAATAATACAATTAAACCACAATGCAAATCCATTTCTATTTCAATCAAAATCCATTTTAATTCCATGGTACATAAAATCACATCCTTACAATAATACAATTACATCCCTAATGTCTCATTACATTTTATTACATAATCCTAATTTCCACCATCTTACAATTACAAACACATAAAATGCATCATGAGCATAGCTCTTCCTATTACAAGAATTCCAACTACTACATACAAGAATATTGCATTACATGAATTCCAAGACATTCAGTACATAAATATGCTACAAGTTACTTCCATAATCCATCAAGAAGGGGAATCCATATCCATGCAAGAAGAATCCAAGAGAACATCCCAATGGCTAAAAATGCACCAACCACCCAACCATGTGGAGCCAAAGGAACCGCCCCCTGCTAGGAGATGACACAAGGTCCCAACACACACTCTAAACCTAAGCTGGCACCTATAACCAAAGAGACTAATCATACAAGGACTCTCATGCAAGAACCAACACAATGCAACAAGGATAAACTCCCAGAGGCCTAAAACTCAACAAAGCATAAATGCATTCAATAAGGCATAATCATAAATCAACAAGGGGACACATGTAGGAGTGGAGTGTCATCACATGCTATCCTCCAAACATTGCCAAACGACACTACGACATAATATCACCTGATATACATGTGGAGCCATTTTCCCTATGAGAGAACCAAAGGGTGTATGACTTACCACCGTAGTGGCCTTCCCATGCTCATCCTAAAACATCCTCCCTAGGATGAAGTCATGGGGTCCAAACTATTAATTATATTGATTAATGATTTTTTCCCAACCCATAATTTTATAATTAATGATTTTTTCCCAACCCATAATTTTATAATTAATGTTATCACTTGTTTACAAATCATGGTAAACTCCCAATGTGCCCTAGCGGTCTAGACTTCATGCATCCTTAAAAGGAACCTCATGTGATGCAGAGTGCACACAACAAGAAGTGTCAAATAGGCTCACAGTCTTTCAGACTCAAAAGGTGACTATTCCAACCTAGTCTACCTTACCCACACTTGGCAAGGAAGTTTAAGAACACCCTCACACAATCCTTAAGACCTATCCAAGGCCAAACCCAATCCCTTATGGGTTACTCAACTTAGACTCAAAAGTTGATTCAGTGACTCAATCCCTTAATGAGGCTCAAACAAGGAAAATGCCTCAAATCCACTCTCTGATGATAAACAATAGTAGGGACACCTTCTATGACCCTAAACAACCAAAATCCAACAACTGGTTTGACTCCCCAAACCCTACAACACCAACTTCACTTTTTAGGCCTACTAGGCTACTAGGTCTCACAACTGGAAAATGGGTAAAAAAGGATTAATTTCTCAAACAAATTGATTCTATTTTGACTGATTTGGGACCTCTTCAAGGTGACAATACAACTCCCAAAAGGGTAGAACCTCAATCCACTCCTGCACCACCAAACCCTACACGGTTCACAGGCCTAATTGGCCAGACTAGGCATGGAACACAAGCATAAAGTTTAATGATGGGTACATAAGACTAGGGAAGTGATTTGGGAAGGTGTATTCACCCTTGTAAGACAAGTTCCAATGGTTTTTAGGGCCTTTCTTACTGTTGCCCCAAACTATATCTTCCATACAAACAGATTTGCTTGGTTGAATACATGAGGATATTCAACCCAGGGCTTGCAAGTACACCATGAAAACACCTTCACCAGATCCTGAGCATTTGGGATATTAAAATAAATCATCATAACTTGAAAATTCCAAAGGGGTTTGAATTAATACCTATGGAATTGCAAGATATTGTCCATTTAGTCACAAAACCTTTAAAACCCTAGGTTTCTACAGCAGTTTTAGAAAAAATTCAATAACTTTCACAATACAACTCCAAATTCGCTCAAATCAGACCCAAATGAAAGGTATCTCATATGTCTATGCAAACATGGACCTGTTTTTTGGTTTTACACTCTGTACAAATCCGTACAATCACGTTTTTTCTCAGAAAACTGGTTTTTATTCAAAAATTTCAAGTGTCTTCTCCATACAAATTGCTCCAACTTCATCCAACCCCTTGGGAATCAATGTGAGGGCCCAAATAGGTGTCCTACATCAGTTTAAACTGAATTGAGGGGGTTGGGGCAGTTAGAACCATCATTTAACAACTTTTCAAAAAGTTGTCAAAGTTGCTAATTGTTGTCAAAGCAACTTTTTGCAACTTTTACAGTTTTTTTTGCATTTTAAGACTTCAAAATGATTTCAGACTTCTAAATGGTTCCAACATGTCTAAAATGACTACTAAACATTAGAAATCTACCTCCTAATGCCAAAACTCATTAATATGAGAAAATGCCCTATTGGACCTAGAAGGATCCTAGTGGACTAAGGCTAACTCCAAGTTTATAGAATGACCTTAGAGTTCCTTGACCACACAAAAAGGATCAATTACACCTATTGATGATTGAAATTCATCCTTATTACATCATGCAAACTGTAAACAAAAAACTTGAAAGGAAAAAAAAATCATGTTCATGTCTAGGTGTCCTGCACCATCATGCAAGCCTATCTCTTGTGACCCCGGTCATCACATGGAAGCCCATTTTCCCTAATATAGCCCAAATAATAAATGCAACAAGAGGCTCATATCAACAATTAAATTTGAAAACATTATCATCGTACAACCATACACATACATGGTCATGTCGAAAGGTCATAAAGCCAAATAAACATCAAGGAGCCTCATAGCATAAAAATGCATCAATAAGATAACCAAATCTTCTCATCAAATGAAATAAGTATCAAAAAGGCACATCAACTTTTTGGACTAAGCACAATAAAGAAATCTCTCTACCATGGCTTCTCAACACGATAGAGGCATAAATCCAACATAAAGATTTTCACAACACTGAAGCGAAAATAATAAAAGATTCATCAAATAGATCAAAAGAATAATCTGGAAATCATCATAAAACATCCAAAAAGCCTTTGGTACGAAATCCAAATCTGAAAATGACATCTAAATTGACAAACTGGAAAAACACTAAAAAAGACAGTTTAGCACATGCGCTCACTGTTTTAGCGCATACGCCAATTCTTTTAGCGCGTTGATCAGTTTTTTGAAGTGCATTTATCCTCTGTTCTAGCGCATTTGTTCATTGTTATAGTGCATTCAGATTAGCGCATACACACAGTCTTTTAGTACATTTACACAATGTTTTAGCGCATTTGTCCCAGAGAACAGAAAACACCGAAAAAGGATTAAGTTTCAAACTTAAATTAAAATTCACAAAAAAATAATCCAGCATTGAAACCAAATGGCTCAAATTTGCCTTGAAAAGTCTCAATATCAACAACAAATAGATTTCAAAATCATTAACTTAAGAAGGAGAAATCCAATCTCATAATCCAAGAGCTTCCAACTCAATTCAAACCAAAATCAATTCACAGAACACTCCAAACCAAATAAAACTCATTCCTAAATCATTATTTCACTCAAGGTAAACTAGGGAATCCCTCTAATCAAACTAAAATAGGAAAATAATAGAGAAAACTTCAAAACATCCTTCACGACAAAATTAACCAAATCTCTCCAAATCTGATACAAACTCTCCCAAAATCTCTACCAACAAGGAAATCTCTCAATAATCACCCAAAAGACATCATTCACAAAAGAAGAGATTTGGATTTTCACATAATCGAATTTGTCAAAAAAGATGCATAATTGTGCACTCATGACAAACCAAAGCAGCCAATAGAAATGAAATATTTTTCCCCCATCCTAAAGTTAAACTTTACAATAAATTTCATGCACATAAATATTTCTCCAAAAACTATAGTATAAACTTTATAATAAATCATTTCCTCAAATAAATGTTGGCCATTTGGAGGAATCGATTATGTGTTACATTGATGTTTTGTCATTGATGTCAACACTAGCTATTTTGGCTGCTTTACCGATATCCTTCTGGTCCCGGTAAGTTGTTTGGGTTTTGGTTGGATTAGATCATGATGATCCAGTATGGTCTGGTATGTTTTGGCTTAGATATGCTACTCAGATTCATGTTCAATCAGTTGGTTTTGATCTGGTGATCAAATGCTATCCTGTATGTTGGTAAGCTTGGTTTGTTATTCCGATGAGGGTTTCACCGACAAAGCTTTGTTGAAGATCTTTGATGTTATGCATAAGTGGTGTTGGTGTAGCTTCTAGTAGAGATCCAGGATGCTGATGGTGATCATGTTTGAGACTTGGTTGATTGGGATCATTGCTTTAGCGTGTGTGGACCTAAATTGGGTCCCAGTTTATCTAGGTTATGGACCGACTTAATGTAACGTGTTGATTAGACCTCTCGATGTTTTTTCAGGATGTCTTATGGGTTGGATATTATTTGTTTGGTCTCAGGCCGACATATTTTGTAATTATATAATTGTTTTATTATCTAGTGGCCGACCTTATTATTTGTGGTCGAGGGTTTGTATATATATGATGTAAGATCTCATTGTAGATCATGTATGGGATATGGAAAGGATGTATAGGAGTGAATAATGTAATAATCATTCATGTAGAAGATTTGGACAATCATTGGTGATTGAGTTGGGTTTATGTAAGAGGATTTAGTCCTCCAATATTGAATTTAACCAGAACTGTACTTAGGCATAGGATATGCTATCATTGTAGTTCATTCTTTCTTCTGGATTGTAGTTTGGATTTTTATGTAGTTAGTGAGACTCCTTCTGTGATGAGCAGTGTGCTCTAGGTTGTTGGCCTTCCTGCAAGTGGAGGCCCCTCAATTTGTAATCACATACTTACTGTAGAAGTATTATCTGACTGTGGGTAGGCTTCCCACTATGGTTTTTCCCTTTACCGGGTTTTCCACGTACAAATCTTGGTGTCATGTGGATGGTATTTATTCTCTAATTATTGCTTGTACTTAATTGATATATCTGCTATCTCGATAATTGGTTTATGCATTCTGGTATTGATCTTTTGGGTTTCGGTATTAAAGTTTTAATTGCTTAAGGTTCTGGTAATCTAGTGACAAGTGATTCACCCCCCCTCTCAGTTGTCTTCCAGTTATTTGAACTATCTCAAAATTGGTATCAGAGCTTTTGTCCTCTCTGCAGAAGCTTAACCACTTGAGGAAGATCCTATGGCAACTAATAGTTTAAGTTCATCTAGTTCATCTGCTGCTATCTTTCAGAGAGAAATTCTTAGGCTTGATGGAACAAATTATAGAGTATGGAAAATTCAGATGGAGACTCATTTGAGATGTCTTGGTAAGGAAATTTGGGAAATCACAGAGAATGGTATTACACCTTTTAATCCGGCATTTGACAATCCTCCTCTAGAAAACTTGGATAAGTAGCTTGAGAATGATTGTAGAGATAGAGAAGCCCTCTTGTGTGCACTTTCTGATCAACAAATAATGGGATTAACTGACAAATCAACAACAAAGGCTATATGGGACAAGTCGAAAACTCTTAATGAAGGTGACCCTACTGTTAAGATTGCTAAACTTGATGGTTACCGGGTAAGATATGAAAACCTGAAGATGGAAAAAGATGAAAGGATTACTGCATTCATGGAAAGGGTAAATGAAATTATTATGGGAATTCAATGTTGTCATGGATCTCTGAGTGAAGATGAAATAGATTCTAAAGTTTTGAGAGCTTTGCCACTAGCTTATAAGATGAAGGCTACTACAATTAATGAATTGAGAACAATGGCTAATACTTCTATCAATAGAGATACCTTGGCTGGGAAATTATTTGCTTTTGAGCTTGAAGAATTTGGACCTTCTCGAGCTGTGAAGTCTGAACTTGCTTTTCATGAATCTACATCATTAACCAAAAAGCAAGATTGGAAAACTTTGTATTGAAAGGAATTGGATGATATGAAGAGAGAAGATGAAGAATTTGAGAAACTTGAAGCCTTATTTGCTAGAAGAGTACCTAAAGGACCGGTAGGAAGTAAGTATGAAGGAAAAGCACATTTTAAATGTTTTGCATGTAATAAGATAGGTCATTTTGCATCTAGATGTCCTGAAAGGAGTTCAAGATTTGAAGAAAGAGCTAGAAGATCTTTTAAGCCTAACCTTGGATATCAGAACAAGTATAAGTACAAGAAAAACAAAGATAAATCATGCTACAATGTGGATGAGGAAGGTGTGATTGATTCTGATGATGAATTGACACAAGAGTCTACTAGTGGTTCTGACAATGGAAAGGAATGGGTGATCCTGGCTATCAAGGAAGATCTTCCAGCACTGGAAGAGAATGTACCTGAAGAGAAGGCACTTGTTGCTAAAATTGAAGATAAGGATGAATGGGTAATTGACAGTGAATGTTCACATCATATGACTAGAGATAAAAGGAAGTTTCTATTGCAAGAATTTGATGGTGGTCTGGTTAGATTTGGAGATGACAAAGCATGCATGATCAAATAAAAAGGAACTATATCAGTAGATGGTAAGCACAATACTGATAATAATTATTATGTTGAAGGTTTGAGGCATAATCTTTTGAGTGTAGGACAATTGGTGGATAAGGCATTTGAATTACAATTTATGGATGGAAAATGCAAAATCATTAATAGATCTAGTTTGGAGATTGCAATTGGTACTCAGACAAAAGGTAATGTATTTCATTTGAATTCCGGTGAGAAGACATGTTTGATTGCACAAAATGATGAGAATTGGCTATGGCATAAAAGGCTATGTCATGTGAATTTTGATTGCATGGTAAAGATCAATTCAACTAAGGCAGTTAGAGATATACCTAAAATTGTGAAGCCCTATAATCCGGTATGTAAGGAATGTCAAATGGGAAAACAAGTCAGAACCTCTTTTAAGAGTATACAAGATAAATCTAATGATGTTCTTGATATTATTCATACTGATTTGTGTGGCCCTGCTAGAATTAAAAGTTTTCAAGGTGATAGATATTTTATGCTAATCATTGATGGTTATTCTAGAATGATGTGGGTTACTTTTCTAAGGGAGAAATCTGAGGCTTTTGAAAAGTTTAAAATCTTTAAAGATAGAGTTGAAATTGAGACAAGGTTGAAGATTAAATGTTTAAGGTTAGATCATGGTGGAGAATTCACATCCGATGAGTTTAATAAATTTTGTGAGACGCATGGTATAAGGAGACAATTTTCTGCTCCCCGGACACCTCAACAGAATGGAGTTGTGGAAAGGAAGAACAAAACTATCTTGGATGTGGCTAGAATAATGATGATATAAGCTAATCTACCTCACATATACTGGAGAGAAGCAGTGAGCACAATAATTTACACATTCAACGGAGTACATATCAAAGGAGAAACCGGTAAGACACCTTATGAACTATGGTTTGGCAATACACCTATAGTTAAGTATTTCAAAATCTTTGGTAGTAAATGTTATATCAGGAGAGATGATTTCATTAGAAAATTTGATCCTAGATGTAATGAAGGAATATTTCTTGGTTATTCTAATGAAATCAAAGAATATAGATGTTATAACAAGAAATTACAGAAAATTGTGGAGAGTGCTAATGTCAAGGTGGATGAGCTAAATACAAGTTAAATTAGAGTTTACGAGCAAGAACCGACAATGAAAATGATCATAACTGAACCGGTAACAACTTTACGGGAACATAATGTTGAGCCAGTTACTCCGACAGTATCAGAAAATTCAACAGTAACTGATGAATCGGGCGAACAAAGAGTCAGAAGACACCTAGGTATGTAAGGTTGAATCATTCAAAAAATCAGATCATTGGGGATAAGCACAATGGAGTGATGACAAGAAGGAGATTGGAAACTAATGAGGTATGTTTAATTTCTCAAGTTGAACCGATATCATTAATTGAAACATGTAAAGATGAATGTTGGATGAAAGCTATGGAAGAAGAATTAGATTAGATAGAAAAGAAAAACACATGGACTGTAGTTCCTTGGCCTAAAAATAAGAATGTTATTGGAACTAAATGGGTTTTTAGGAATAAATTAAATGAAGATTGACAAGTTGTAAGGAATAAAGCTAGATTGGTTTGTAAAGGATATTCTCAGAAGGAAGGGATTGATTATGGTGAAACTTTTGCACCTGTAGCTAGGATTGAAGCTGTAAGATTATTTCTTGCCTATGTTGCACATAAAAACTACAAGGTTTATCAGATGGATGTTAAGTGTGCCTTTCTGAATGGGGATCTTGATGAGGAAGTTTATATTG
The DNA here is from genome assembly GCF_030272615.1 of Cryptomeria japonica. Classification (NCBI taxonomy): domain Eukaryota; kingdom Viridiplantae; phylum Streptophyta; class Pinopsida; order Cupressales; family Cupressaceae; genus Cryptomeria; species Cryptomeria japonica. The sequence continues at coordinate 427,645,720 of NC_081408.1, forward strand.
AGCAACCTAATGGTTTTTCACTTTCAGCTGATAAAAACATGGTTTGCAGGTTAAAGAAAGCCTTATATAGATTGAAACAGGCACCTAGAGCTTGGTATGCAAGGTTGGACAAATATATTTTGAAGCGTGGTTTCACTAAAGGTAATGCTGATAGTAATCCATATCATAAAGTCACTAATGATAATATAATGATTATTGAGGTATTTGTTGATGACATTATTTTTGGAGGTGAAGATAAGTTGTGCATGGAATTTTCTAGCAATATGGAGAAAGAATTTGAAATGTCTATGATTGGGTAAATGAAATTTTTCTTAGGTTTGCAAATTACTTAGACTGGTAAAGGTATTTTCATCTGTCAAACTAAGTATGCTAGCGAATTATTGAAGAAATTTGGTATGGAAGACTCTAAACCGGTAAGTACTCCTATGGTTACAAGTGAGAAATTGACAAGGAAAGATGAATCTGCACTGGTAAATCCTACAAGATACAAGTCTATGATTGGAGGTCTGCTATACTTGACTCACACTAGGCCTGAGATAATGAATGTGTTGGCATATGATGAAGCGGTGACAATGTATGTTGTCATTGATGTCAATAGGTGAACCAGTATGAACTTGTATGAAGATTGGAAGCAGTTATGGTCAACCGGGATGGAGTGGACCAATGTCGGGGTTCACTAAGTGTGACTACCAGTTGGTAGTCTTTGTTCAACTCTAGGGTTTCCAGTTTGGCTTATGTGGTGCAACCGATGACATTCTGTGATGAGTTAGTTAAGAGATAAGGATGAGATCGTGGTGCCATGTCAGTTATGTGCAAGTGAAGGATTTCTTTGAGGATCTTGCGCGTGAAGATCGAATGCATTGAATGTTTACCTCGGGAATGCGCGATGTTCTAAGTAGTGTATGGAGAGCGCGTGATGGGTTACTGATTTCCAGATGCGGTGAAGATTGGATGATGCATAATGACTTGAGATATGTTTTAGATCGCTTCATTCTATGCAATGGATCTAACGGTCAGGATTAGATGCTTGTAATTGTAAACCTAAAATGTTTAGGGTTTAGGGTTTATGCTACCGACCTGATTGTTGTCTATAAGGTCGATGATGTTTGATATTGTTTGTGTTGGCAAATGATGTGTTTATGTGTTGAGATACTTGCCAAACCAGAGTATGGAATCTACAGAGTGTGATTGTAGAGGAGAGGAGATGAAAAAGATCCGCCTTAGCAAGTAGTGTTGTTATCAGATCAAAGCTTTACCTATTGACTTCTAAGCATTTCAAAAAAAGGAAAATCCGTTGACTAGGTAGCTTTAATAGGCTTTTTGCAAATCCTCTAACCAGGTGACTCAAGTTCATTGAGTTCTTTAAATCCTGTAGCGAGGTAACCTTTAACAGGGTTTATAGCCATCCCTTAACCGGGTGATCCCTAACAGGATCGGTTCCTAACAGAACCTTATTGTAAAGTCTTTAACCTGACTAGGCTCCTAACAGAGTTGACTTCAAAAGAGTTCAAAACAAGCTTGTGGGTATTCATCCCCACTGTGGTTTTTCCCATCCACGTGAAAAAATCTCTGTTATGGGTTGTGAGTTTTCATGTGATGATTGAGTAGTTGTTGATTAAGTTAGTTATGCATACAGTGCTAAATGATTGTGGTATTGTTGATACAGCTCATTCTTGATTATATCAGGAAGTATTCATCAAGATTTAAGATCTGTCAAATGTTGTCTGAAGTATTTGTGTTTAACCGGTATACCCATGGTTAAGATCAACGGTGAAGACAACCAGTCAGCATTGTTTTAATATGATAAAGTGTTGAGAAAGTTTTTGTCTATACTGATTCACCCCCCCCCCTTCTCAGTACCAGTTAGGGTATTACTTGTTCATCATTATTCATCATTTGGTATCAGAGCAACTCCAGGTCCTCGGTGATATAAGCTTAACCGCTTGAGGAAAAAGATCCTACTTTAATGATGAAGAGGGAAGGTCCTAAGTTCAATAGGGATAACTTCAAAATATGGAAGGACAGAATAAAGATTTATATCAAGATTTGGGGTGCTCAACACTGGAGCTATGTTGAGAATACCTATGTAATCCCCACTAGCACTCTAACCGATGATCAGAAAAGAGAGATACAAGAAAATGGGCAAGTCATGGAAGCCCTTATTAACAACCTGTTTGATATTGAGTTCATTGATGTACAAGATAAGGACAATCTTAAGGATGTATGGGACACACTGGAAACTATTTATGGCAGTGATGAGCATGCCAAGTAGGCTAAGGAAGAAAGCCTTAGAGGAAAATTTGAAGACATGAGGATGGTTGAAGGTGAGACCATTCAACAATATGTCATAAGGATCAAGACCGTGGTTGGAGATATCAAAAGCACTGGTCGAACAATTGATGATGCCATCATTGTTAGTAAAGTTCTAAGATCATTGTTACCGGTCTATGCAATCAGGGTTGCTGCTATTCAGGAGTTAAGGCCTATCGACAAGACAAAGGTATCTCTAGACTCTATCATTGCAAAGTTGACTGGATATGAATTGAATAGCTATGATGGTAGTGTTCAGAAGACAGAGTTAGCCTTTAGAGCGTCTGTTTCCTCTGCACCAACCAGAAAAGGAAAAGAAGTCAACACCAATTATGAATCTAGGCCAAGTAGAGACATGGATGATGAGGAGATTCTGATGGAGTTTGAAGCTCATCTTGCCAAGAGACTTCCAAAAGGCACCAGAAAATACATAAGTAAGCTTCCTCTAAAATGTTTTTCCTACAATAAGATAGGACATATAGGCATTAATTGTGCTAACAATGACAATAAGGATAAACCAGAAAGGTTTAGAAAGTATAAAGGAGGAGGTAGGAAAAATTGTCTTGTTGTAGTAGATGAAGGTGTTACCGATGAAGAATCTAAGGATGAAGAAAATGAGGACATAGTGTTTGTAGCTGTAAAGGAAGAGGTGTCTGATCATAAAGCCCTTGTCTCTCGCATTGACAACTGTAATGAGTGGATCATTGATAGCAGGTGTTCTCACCACATGATCGGTGATCGGAGAAAGTTTTTGTCTCTAGAAGAATATGATGGAGGTATTATTAGGTTTGGAACGATGCACCTTGCATGGTGAAAGGAAAAGGATCCATCTCACTAAATGGAAAAAGCAGTGCAGATGATGTCTACTGGGTGGAAGGCCTTAAGCACAACCTTTTGAGTGTTGCTCAGCTGAACGATGAAGGACTCATTCTGGAGTTTAAAGGTGGAGTCTGCAAAATAATTGGAAAGAGTGGCAAACTTATTGCCATCGGTAAGAAGACCAGAGGAAACCTGTTTCAGCTGAATGTCGAGATTAGTCAGTGCCTAATGGCGAAGTTTGATGATAGTTGGATATGGCATAGGAGACTTTGACATATGAATTTTGATAATATTGTAAAGGCTAGTAAGATCAAGGCAGTAAGAGGATTACCTTTGCTGAACAAACTCGAGAATGCTTTATGCAAAGAATGTCAACTTGGGAAGATGTCTTCCTCAACATTCAAAGGTAAGTCTTTTTCAGCAGAGAACCTACATGATCTAGTGCACATCGATCTGTGTGGTCCGATGAAAACTAGAAGCATTCAGGGAAATCGATATTTCATGATTCTTATTGATGACTGCTCAAGAATGATGTGGATCACATTCTTGAAAGACAAGTCTGAGGCATTTGGAAAGTTCAAAGCCTTCAGAGGATTGGTGGAAAAGGAGAGCGACAGAAGAATAAAATGCCTAACAACTTATCAGGGAGGTGAATTCACTTTTGATGAATTCAACAAGTACTGTGAAGAGAATGACATCAAGAGGCAATTGTCTACCCCAAGGACACCACAACAAAATGGCATAGTAGAAAGGAATAACAAGACTGTAGTTGAAGCGACCAGAACTATGCTGATCCAAGGAAAGGTTGCTCACACTTTTTGGAGAGAAGCGGTGAGCACTGCAGTCTATACCATGAACCAGGTACTCATCAAGAAAGGTAAAGACAAAACCCTCTATGAGTACTGGAATGAGAGAAATCCTAATGTGAGTTATTTCAAAGTATTTGGTAGTAAATGCTATATTAGGAGAGGTGAGCATCTGAGTAAGTTTGATGCTAAATGTGATGAAGGAATATTTATGGGATATTCCACTAAAAGTAAAGCTCTCAAATGCTACAACAACAAGACTCAGAAAATTGTTGAGAGTATCAATGTCAGGGTTGATGAATCCCCTAAGGAGCTTGAGGAAACCTGCAGCAAGCAAGCGGAAGATGAACCGGGTGTAGCCTTCTAGGAACTGGTTAAGAAGGAAACAAGTTGCAAACACTAGAAAGACCTCAATGTTCCTATACCGACAGAAGCTGTAGCAAGTGAAGAAGAAGATGAAGTGGAAGAAGAGGAGGAAAAGCAAGCAGAACCAACTAGGGTCATTCCTAGGTATGTGAAACTACATCATGATCCGAAGTAGATCATAGGAGATAAAGATGCAGGGATACTCACAAGGAGAAAGGTGAAAGAAAACTCTTGCATGATTTCAGAATTTGAGACTACGACCACTAGAGAGGCACTTACCGATGAATACTGGATAAAGGCAATGGAAGAGGAGCTGGACCAGATAGACAATAATGCAACATGGTCCTTGGTACCCAAACTGGAACACAAGAATGTAATAGGTACCAAATGGGTCTTCAGGAATAAGTTGAATGAAGAAGGCACATTGGTAAGGAACAAGGCAAGACTTGTATGCAAGGGATATGCTCAGGAAGAGGGAGAAGACTATGGAGAAAATTTTGCCCCAGTGGCTAGACTGGAAGGTGTTCGAATGCTACTTGCATTTGTAGCATTCAAGGAATTTAAGGCATACCAGATGGATGTGAAGTCTACATTCCTGAATGGAATCCTAGAAGAAGTGTATATTGAGCAACCAGATGGATTTGCTTTGTCAGAAGATAGTAACATGGTGTGTAGATTACACAAGGCCCTGTATGGATTGAAACAAGAACCAAGGGCATGGTATAAATGGTTACACTCTCATCTTGTGAAGATAGGATTTCAGAGAACAAGTGTGGACAACAACATCTACCTAAAATTTGAAGGTGATCATATTCTGATCTGTGAAGTATTTGTAGATGACATAATCTTCAGAGGGGATGATGAAATGAGCCATGCATTCGCAGATGAAATGAAGAAAGAGTTTGAGATGTCTCTGATTGGAGAGATAAAGTTCTTCATTGGTCTACAGATTCAGCAGATCAAGGAGGGTATCTTCATTACCCAGTCCAAGTATATCAAAGAGGTATTGAAGACCTTTGGCATGGAGGAGAGCAAACCGGTTGGAACACCGATAATGATCGACTGTAAACTGACAAAGGAGGATGATACAACATTGGTGGATGAGAAGGAGTACTGGTCGATGATCGGTAAGCTGCACTATGTGGTGCACAACAGACCGGATATTTCTCATGCAGTGGGCATAGTAGCCCATTTTTAGAAGAGTCCAAGAGAATCCCACTTGGTAGCGGTAAAGAGGATTCTTAGATACCTGAAAGGGATAGTTGATTATGGATTGTGGTATCCATACAATGGCAACTTTGGTCTCAAAGTGTGCACAACCGATGGAGCGTTCTTCCTTGGTGGAAGACTAGTCTCATGGACGAGCAAGAAGTAGAGTTGTATTTCCCAATCTACAGCTGAAGCAGAGTATGTGGTAGCATTTATGAACCGCACTCAGTCAATCTGGATAAAGCATGTACTGAATGGCTTCAAAGTGCCTATATCTAAACCGGTGAGTATTTTTTGTGATAATACTAGTGCAATCAATATTTCCAAAAATCTGGTATTGCATGCTAGGACAAAGCACATTGAACTCAAGTATCATTTCTTGAGAGAAAAGGTTCACAATAAAGAGTTTGTATTAGAACATGTTTCCAGTAAGGAGCAACTAGCAGACCTATTCACTAAGCCCTTACCAAAGACTACATTTAGCTATTTGAGAGGTAAATTAGGGGTTCTACCCCTTCATGAAGTAAACTAAAGTTGTGTGCTCCACATTAGTTAGGTACTATCATGTCAGATCTTAAAAGGTTGATGTGTTGAAAGATGCTACTCCATAGGGGGAGCAACATAGTGGAGCTTGGAAGCTTGTGCCTCCACTTTGGCATTGCTATCAAAGGGGGAGAAGATATCTTATGAAGAAGATATATTGTTTGGGGAGAAGATATTGAGCATGTACACACTGACCAGTCCAGATGGTGGTGGTAGTGATCATTTGAAACTGAACCGGATGTTACTAAGCAATGGTACACTGAGTATTGCCATCAATGCCAAAGGGGGATATTTTTGGCATATGATGAAGTGGTGATAATGTATGTTGTCATTGATGTTAATAGGTGAACCGGTATGAAGATTGGAAGTGATTATGGTCAACCAGGATGGAGTGGACTGGTGTCGGGGTTCACTAAGTGTGACTACCGGTTGGTAGTCTCTGTTCAGCTCTAGGGTTTCCGGTTTGGCTTATGCGGTGCAATGGATGACATTCTATGATGAGTTAGTTAAGAGATAAGGATGAGATCGTGGTGCCATGTCAGTTATGTGCAAGTGAAGGATTTCTTTGAGGATCTTGCACGTGAAGATCAAATGCATTGAATGTCTACCTTGGGAATGCACGATGTTCTGAGCGGTGTATGAAGAGCACGTGATGGGTTACTGATTTCCAGATGTGGTGAAGATTGGATGATACAGAATGACTTGAGATCTATTTTAGATCGCTTCATTCTATGCAATGGATCTAACGGTCAAGCTTAGACCGCTTGTAATTGTAAACCTAAAATGTTTAGGGTTTAGGGTTTATGCTACTGACCTAATTGTTGTCTATAAGGTCAATGATGTTTTTTATTGTTTGTGTTGGAAAATGATGTGTTTGTGTGTTGAGATACTTGCCAAAGTAGAGTATGGAATCTACAGAGTATGATTGCAAAGGAGAGGAGCTGAAAAGGATCTGCCTTAGTAAGTAGTGCTATTATCAGATCAAAGCTTTACCTGTCGACTTCTAACCATTTCAACAGAAGGAAAATCCCTTGACCGGGTAGCTTTAACAGGCTTGTTGCAAATACTCTAACTAGGTGACTCAAGTTCATTGAGTTTTTAAATCCTCTAGCGAGGTAACCTTTAACAGGGTTTATAGCCATCCCTTAACTGGGTGATCCCTAACAGGATCGGTTCCTAACATAACCTTATTGTAAAGTATTTAATCGGACTAGGCTCCTAACAGAGCAAACTTCAAAAGTGTTAAAAATAAGCTTGTGGGTATTCATCCCCACTGTGGTTTTTCCCATTTGGGCTTCCACATGAAAAAATTTGTGTGTTATGGGTTGTGAGTTTTCATGTGATGATTGAGTAGTTGTTGATTAAGTTAGTTATGCATGCAGTGCTAAATGATTGTGGTATTATTGATACAACTCATGCTTGATTATATCAGGAAGTAGTCATCAAGATTTAAGATTTGTCAAATCCTGTCTAAAGTATCTGTGTTTAACCGATATACCCATGGTTAAGTTCAGTGGTGAAGACAACCGGTCCACATTGTTTTAATATGACAAAGTGTTGAGAAAGTTTTTGTCTGTATTGATTCACCCCCCCTCTAAGTACTAGTTAGGGTATTATTTGTTCATCATTATTCATCAGAATGTTGTTTGCATTGCATCAAGATATCAAAGTGATCCTAGAGAAAATCATGAGAGTGCGGTGAAAAGGATTTTTAGATACTTACAAGGTACATCTGAATATGGTTTGTGGTACCCTAAAGATGATGACTTTACTTTATGTGCATATATAGATGCAGATTGGGTAGGTGATGTTGATGATCGGAAAAGTACTTCTGGTGGAGCTTTCTTTCTTGGAAAGAAACTTCTTTCATAGATCAACAAGAAACAGTCATGTACTTCTTTATCTACTACTGAAGCTGAGTATGTTGCTACTCCTACTAAATGTACACAAGTTCTATGGATGAAGCAAATGTTTAAGGGAATCAAAGTGCATTGCATTGGACTGGTAGTTATTCACTGTGATAACTCTGCTACTATAGACATATCAAAGAATCCGGTATTTCACTCTAAGACAAAGTACATATCTATCAAGTATAACTTTTTGAAGGAGAAAGTGGAAGAAAATGAGGTTAGACTAGTTTATGTGAACACTAAAGAGCAGATTGCAGATATCTTTACTAAACCTTTGCCTAAAGAATCATTTGAGTACCTTAGAGGCATATTAGGGGTTTCTGCCCCTCCGGAAGAGAGCTGATTGATGCTATTTGGCATTAGTATGGTATGCATTATCAAAGATATTATGCATTCTGGATTGATGTGGGGATTCTATTACTCAAGGGGAGTAGTTAGTTTTGTGATTCAGTGGTTTTTGTTTTTGCTTTGATATTTTTGTCAGATTTCTGACATTGATGTCAAAGGGGGAGAGATATTCATGTGAAAAACTAAGGGATATATACATTAGGGAGAGAAATTTCAGAACTTCATTGCTATATTCTTTTGTGGGAGATTTGTTTGGCATTTCTTAGCACTTGGATGTTTTTCATATCTAGTGTTTCTATCAATGCCAAAGGGGGAGATTGTTATCCATTTGGAGGAATTGATTATGTGTTGCATTGTTATTTTGCCATTGATGTCAACACTAGCTGTTTTGGCCGCTTTACCAGTATCCTTCTGGTCCCGATAAGTTGTTTGGGTTCTGGTTGGATTAGATCATGATGATCTGATATGTTTTGGCTTATGGAATTGGCTTAGATATGCTACTCTGATTCATGTTCAATCAATTGGTTTTGATCTAGTGATTGAATGCTATCATGTATGCTGATAAACTTGGTTTGTTGTTCATGTGAGGGTTTCACCGACAGAGCTTTGTTGAAGATCTTTAATGTTATGTATAAATGGTGTTGGTGCGGCTTCTAGTAGAGATCCAGGATGCTGATGGTGATCATGTTCGAGACTTGGTTGATTGGGATCATTTCTTTAGCATGTGTGGACCTAAATTGGGTCCCAGTTTATCTAGGTTATGGAGCGACTTAATGTAACGTGTTGATTGGACCTCTGGATGTGTTTTCAGGATGTCTTATGGGCTATATATTATTTGTTTGGTCTCAGGATGACATGTTTTATAATTATGTAATTGTTTTATTGTCTGGTGGTCGACCTTATTGTTTGTGGTCGAGGGTTTGTATATATATGATATAAGATCTCATTGTAGATCATGTATGAGATATGGAAAGGATGTATAGGAGCAAATAATGTAATAATCATTCATGTAGAAGATTTGGTCGATCATTGGTGATTGAGTTAGGTTTATGTAAGAGGATTTATTCCTCCGATATTGAGCTTAACCAAAACTGTACTCAGGCATAGGAGATGCTATCATAGCAATTCATTATTTCTTTCGGATTGTAGTCTGGATTTTTATGTAGTCAGTGAGACTCCTTTTGTGATGAGCAGTGTGCTCTAGGTTGTTGGCCTTCCTGCATGTGCATGCCCCTCATTTGTAATCACATACTTACTGCAGAAGTATTATCTGATTGTGGGTAGGCTTCCCACTGTGGTTTTTCCCTTTATCGGGTTTTCCACGTACAAATCTTGGTGTCATGTGGATGGTATTTATTCTCTAATTGTTGCTTGTACTTAATTGATATATCTGTTATCTTGGTAATTGTTTTATGCATTCCGGTATCGATCTTTTGGGTTCCGGTATTAAAGTTTTAATTGCTTAAGGTTTTGATAATTTGGTGACAACTGATTCACCCCCCCCTCTCAGTTGTCTTCTGATTATTTCAATTGTCTAACAATAAAACCCACAAACAACAATTTATGCAGACACGGAGAATACAGATAAATAAAAATCTTTACAAGAGACAAGAGCTCCAACTTGGAAATAGAAGTTATGGATGGAATTTGATGAACAGATCCAAATCCAAATCCAAATCACAAGCTCTAGCAATCCAAAAACCAAGTCAAAATCCAAAATGTTGCAGAAAATATCCAAGAATGGTAACCGGACAACAAGCCCAGACTACCGAATAAAAATAAATCCAAAGCAAAACTCTAGCCAATGATAATAAACCAAAATATAATATTTTCTACCAACCCCATGTTAGGTTACTTTTATATTTTTCATTTCAAATTCAACCAATGAGAATGGAGGGTAGGTAAAAGCAATATAAAATCTTCTTATACAACTAAGTGGGGAGATATTATTATTTTATTGAAATGTGTTTATACACTCCCACTAATAAATAAAAGTCAACTATATAAATAAAACATGAGCCAAAAATAAATAAATAAATAAAATTAAACGAGGAAGTTAAAACCAAAAGCTCATAAATGAATTATAGAGCCAAATAAATAATTAAATACAAATTGCTAAGGTTAATGAAATAAAAGCCGACTAAATAAATAAATATAAAATAACCAAGGCTCAATAAATAAATTAAAAGCCACCAATAAATATTAATCAACATTAAAATATAAAAGCACTATTAAACAATAAATAATAAATAAATACCAACTAAACAATAAATCAATAACAAATAAATAAATATTAAATACCAAATAAATAATTAAACCAATAACAATAAATGATAAATAATTAAATATCAAATAAATGATCAAACCTCAATAAAGATTAAACCACCAATATTAAAAAAATATTAAACAACAATAAAGATGAACAATAAATACCGAATAAATATTAAAATCACACAAAATAAATATACATAAAATATCAAATAATTAAATACATTAAAATAAGCATTATTAATTATAAAATCACTCATCAAGGATCACATAATTAATCTAAACATAGTCAAATAAATCAACCATCTCTAAACATACTCGCAATACTGAAAAGATCAAACTCACTAACTGAAGTGGCGAATTACGCCAAGACGCTAACGACACTAGGTGAACATCTTATACCTAGAGTATGTGAAGGGAACTCTTGTCATCTCCGAACCACATAAGCCATTGGAATTAAAGACACACTCAGACTTGTGAAGCTAGGTGGAGTCGATGTCTGGTACTTGCAAGGTCCTGCAACCACAAAACGATAATACAACACACACACACACACACACACACACACACACACACACATATATATCATAACAAAAAAGTGATAGAGAGTCACGATGGCACAACCAGTTCGCAATGAGTGATGTGGAATTGTCTCTATCACGAAGATAGTCAAACAATAGTCAAACACATCTCATAAGCATCTCATCAAATGTAATCATGAAATAGGGTTAGTGTAATCATAATCAATATCAAATCCATGATCAATATAATCTTTCAATAATCTATCACATAGTAAGCATATAGTATCCATCAAATCACATGATAAATAATTATAGTATCAACATCGTATAAAATATCCAAAATAACATATTCCCAATTATGTCTATCATCACAATGCGTAACTAAAACACATGAATAATCATCATCCAAATCATCATAAAGAGTCAAGATAAGTCTATCATGCATGGAATAAAAGTCAACTCTAATCAAAACAAGTCAAGTCAAGGGTGGACACTACAACATCAGGCTCATTAAATATCAGAAAATACTAAAAAATATTCAGAAAAAGTCCAAAACAAAGTACAAAAAAATGAAAAAATCAAGAAAATAGGACCAAAAAAAAATCATTCATCCAAAATGGTGAAAACCACTTCCGTGGCACTTTAGATAAGTACGGTGATGAAAACCTGGCAAACAGGCGCCATTCATAAAGGTTGTGTTTCCATTGTCTTTCAGACTTGTTGCAACCCCATCCATTGCATCCATTCATACATGATATCTATCATGGCTTGTTATTGATTTGTAATCAAGGTTATTACCTCATGTGTCCCGTATCATGCTGACACCTAACTGGGATAAAATTTTTACTATATGATGGGAGTGGATTCTCAATACTAGTGATTCGCTAAATTAAACATTGGGAAATGTCTTGAAATAATCCAAAAATATTTGTAAAATCTCAAAATACCAAAAACATTCAGAAAATGTCCTAACACAAAGCAAAAACATTTAAAATGAAGCAAACACCCAAAAATATGAGAAAACATCAAAATCAATAAAAAACATTGAAATAAACTTGTTTATTGTACATAAACATCCAGTCAGACGCAAACAATCAGACAAACTATACATTTTGAGCTACATACAAGATGGCCAACTATTAGACAAACAATCAACATCTGAGAAACACATACATGAGACCGTCTTAAACAAGGATACATCCTTCCTTCCAAACAAGACATGGTGACATATCTCTTTGACAAGAAGATTTTGTTTAGCTGCTAAGCAATTAGTTAGCTTACTGCTTTTTATATCAGATTCCTATGCTGCTCCAGGATATCCACAAGTGATTAGAGTGCCCAGGATGGTTCCTGATATCTTTTTTCTTATCTTATTTTATTTTATTTGTCTGCAGATTCCAATGAAGTTCTGGGGCACATACTAGTTGTGTCTACATGGGACGTTCACCAAGCTACGAGATCCTATTCAAAATACAAGTCATGGATCACTATGACTTACTGACTACAACGTATACCTCGACCATATGTATATGAACCAGAATGGAGGGGAACTTTTCTTTTTTGTCCTGTTTGTTTATAGGTGCAACGCTCACCCTTAGTTTTTGATAACTCAACCAAGATTGGTACTACCGTGCTCGATGAGGAAATAAAGCTTTATGAATAGGCCATGGATCGCCATGTCATCTCATTTGTTTATATTGCATTTTGGTGGATATCGCTTATCCATTTGTTCATACATTCAATGTACATATCTTTTGTATGCATGCATATAGGATTGCATAGGGTACCTATGAGAAAGCTAGGAAAAATCATGACTGAGTGCAATGATACACACCTCATTCATATCAACAGATAACTCTATTTGTATCCTCTTCCACAGGAATGAGTACTAGGTCCTCCATACCTTCTATCTATTAATTAGATAAATTATTCAATTTATTTGATTTAATTCACTTAACCAAATTTAGACCATTAATTAAATAAATAAATCATATTTGTTTAATTAAATCTTCTTTCACATTTAAATAAATTAATATTATTTAAATCCCCAAAATCCGCCTCTCATAAACATTTATTTAAATCCCCTTTATCCTTCACCCACTTGCATTCTCCTCCAAATGCAAGTTGCAACACTATTTTAAATAAATGAATTATTTATTTGCAATCCTATTTATCCTCACCTACTTGAAACCTTTAATGGCTTCCTTCTAGAGTCTTCTTAAGCCTTTAATGGTTTCCCTCAAAGTCTTCAAGCCTTTAATGACTTCCTTCTAGAGTCCTCTTAAGCCTATTTATTTAATTAAATCCCCCTTTCACGTTTAATTAAATCCCTCTCACATTTAAATAAATGAATATTTATTTAAATATCTATCCAAATGAAAGTTGCACACATTTAACTAAATTTATATTTATTTAAATATCTCTCCCACTTGCATTCTCTTACAAAATCCACTTTCTCCCACTAATCCCTTCTTCTAGAATATTCTAATCCATTCTAATTAGCCTAATTCCCTTCTAATCATTTGCACATTCCTTAAGAAGGAATATCTTCTCAAAAACATGCAAAATATTCATAAAGTATTAAAGGCTTTATTTCTTCAACAAGATAACCTCCAAAGTCTTCCAAAACTTGTAAGGTTCTTACATAACCATTAATGGTTAACTCAACCTTGACCCATGGTTAGAGACTTTCTCTCTAACTTAACCCGCTTTTTAACTCATGGGTCTTTTCAAGCATTCATTTCTTTGACCATGGTTATCCCTTTAAACCTTGCACAAGAGTTTATCCTTTGGATAAAAGCTTTATCCATTAACTTAACCCTAACCAAACCATCCATGGTAACCCTCATGTCTTCTCAGACATTAAATGCCCCTTCCCTCTCCTCTCAAGCCATCTCATGCTGACACTTGTCATCATGGGATTGGGTTGAAAACTATCACATGGATTGAGTATCATTCAATCCTAGCCCTTGTTAAGATACTTAATTAACCATCCAATTTCCCATTTCTTCTATAAATAGAGCCTCATTCCTCAAGAAAAGGAGGAAGCATTAGAGCATTGTTATTATAGTGGATCTGGCATAGATAATTAGAGCTTTCTCATAGCATCATTATTTACATTTGCATAGCATTTGTTTATCATTTCCAACCATCTTGAATCTCCATATGGCATCCATGGCTAATGCTAAAAGTTGAGAGCTACACTCATTTGGAACTTGCAAAGGGGAGAAACAAGGGAGAAGCATCACAAAGCATCATGGAGGCATCTTAGGAAAGCTCTTCACCTTTCCTTCTTTGTTAAGCTTCTTTTATGTTTTGAAAAATCTCCTTTGATATGTTTTGAAATGGTTTTAGTTTATTTGGTTATGGTTTTTTGGGTTGGAACTAACATACTAATGTTGAACTTTGTTTGTGCCTTGTACCCATTTCTATCATCATCACTAACAATCAATGATTACTCTATTTTGTTGTAGGTTACTCTATGAAATATATGCTCTTGGTTTGACTATCGATGAAGGACTATGTTTGATTGTATTTTTTTTATCATGATTACTAACCAAACCCTTACAATGACTATCTTTGTGGACTTAATCATTGTGCATGGTAATTGTTACTCTACACATATCATTGTTTTTGCCAACATGCTGCTAAAGTTATTCTTTCATTGATTGCTTTGTATTTTCATGATTGACCTTTACCTTCAATCAAGCTCTTCCTCCTATGCATTTAGTGCATTAGACCCTACACTATCTTTTAGTGCAGTAGACCTCTATTCACACTGATTTTGTATCATTGATATCTCTGTGATCTATAATTTTGTCACTATATTGATTGTCTTTTACCTCATGGACTAATCTGTCGTATGACAGTGCTCTGTGTTTGCTCTATGTTACTTCATTGGAAACTATCATTGTCATGCCACTGTGTTGATCTACTTCATACTATCATTTGAGCTAACTATAGATAATTCTGCCATTGTTCAGATTCACATTGACATGTGACTGAAAAAGCCCCATTTGGTGACCTCCTTTGCATCCTAGGAATCTGACTACTATTCATAATATTTCTAAATATATCTTAAGCTACTCTAATGAACATTTGATCATCCTTATGATGAGCTTTCTTTTATTATTCGTAATTTCCTTGATTTATACTTTTAGCCCTTTGGCTATTAGATATATTCATTGTGAAAGGGCTTTAAGCTTGGCCTTTTGTGTCTTTTATTATGAGATTCTAGTGTATGCCCTATTTGGTATTCACTTCCAGCTTCTTGATTGCTACTACTTTCTGGTGATTCATGATCTATAAAAATTCTCTTGAATATTGCCATTACTAAACCATTCTTCATAGTCATCCCCATAATTGAAGCCACTGTTTCTTTCTTTTTTTCAAAATATATTCTTGATGACTATAGTTTCCCCATTTATTCACTATGAATATGTCAGTAACCCTTCCTTGTATATCTATATTTTCCTCTTTACTATCTTGATTATCTACTTGTTTTTGTCATGCTTATTGTCTAAGTTGCAACATTGTTCTCATTTGCAATCCACATGTGCAAGTATGATTGTTGCTCGGTGTAGGCACTTAAATTTGGCTAATCAATTTAGTCAAATTTATTTCCTTTAGCCATTTAATTAACTAAATGTCTTAATTGCACATCGACACCAACACCTCGGCGACCATCATAAACACCAAGGCATGAGCTGCAACGTGGTTGGCCCACCTCCATTCGATAGGGAATCATCTTCACAAAACCACCCATGGCAATTGGTAAAGGGAAGAAGAGCTACTAGGGAAGAGAAGAGGGAGGCTAGGTTTCTCTGGAACGGTCAAGTATGTGGGTGATCCCCATCACCCCTCGAATCCCTAACCGTGCCACTAATGCAAACAACATACCACTGGGCTTTCAAGCAAATACTTCTGGTACTGGACATCCCCTTCAAAAGCCATAGCATTCTTTCCGCCCACATACCTATAGAATGGAGGGTTTTAGAAGACCCACTATGGATGGAGGAAGGTCAATACCATATCATGGCCCCAAATTAATCAATTCAATGCCAATTTCGAAGCTAGGGAACTTGCTCCATCATGAAAGCAAGAATGTGACAAAGAGCGAGGGTGCCCTAGCAGTGATAAACCCCGACCCAGATTGCATCAAAATTTTGAACCCTAGGGAAGCCATGGAATTAAGTAAATATTGTAGAGGGCATGAGCTCTTTGCAAAATGGGGAGGGAATAATCAACCTCTCGCCGAAATATTTGAATGGTGGAAAACATCATTCCACGACTAGGTAAGTATTACTACCCTAGCGAATAATTTTCTGTACATTGAATGCTACAAAAAATCTCTGAAAGCTAAGCTATTGCATGAAGAATATATTTTTTATAAAGGTGCAAATTTCAATTTCATTGAATGACAACCTAAATTTGATGCTAATAGATATGAATTCAAAACAATATCAAAATTGGTAGAAATTCACAATGTTCCTTTTGAATTAATGCATGCTAAAATTCTTATAGAAATTGGTGATGAATTGGGCAAATTCATAATTGTAGAGAAAAACTGGACGGATAAATCTGACATAAAACTGCTAATAGAAGTAAATAAGGGCATGGAAAACCTAAAAAACATAGCTCTAGAAACAATAGATGGTATTTACACCTTAAAACCGGTATGGTATATTGGCCCGGTAGCTAAAGATTTAGCATTCTGCAAAAGGTGGAACCCTAATCTACAGAAGCCTCAGGAAAAAGAAAGTGATAACCACAGAGCTCCAAATGACATAATAATTATTCAATTTAATAATGATAGAGACAACTTTATTATAAACACTGGTCAACAAGAGAATGTTAATATCCCAACCCTGCCTCCTTCCCCGGTCTTGAGTAACAGTCCAGACAGAGCCGATAACAACAAAGAAACTCATGTTTATGATAATGAGGATCGAATCCAAGCAAAACTGAATAATGTTATAGAAAACTCAATGAGGAAACTAGCTGAAGAATTTGTCGAGGAGGTACTCATTGATACTCCAACAAATAGGGAAAACAATGTCAACATCATCCCCCTCAAAACTCCCTCACTAAACATCAACCCATCTGAGGTGGCTCAAGAGGAAAACATCATAGTCTCTCCCACTTTGGAGGAATCCCCTATTGTGGAAGGATTGAATGCTAATGAGGAAAGAGAATTCATTATCAATGAACTGATCAATACGCAAGAAAAGGACAGCAACATATTATTAGATAATAGCTCAATCAACCCACAAAATAGAGGTATCCTCCAGATGGGAGGTGAGAAATTAACTACCGACTGTGGCAAATCCATGAGTAACAAAAGAGGTTAGAAGTCTTTTTTAGACAAAAGAAAGATGGATGGGGATGCAGAGGGGTAGGCCAAAATCACAACCCTGTTGGGGCAAGGAAAATCTCCCCTCCCCCTCATAGAGGAATAAACATACTTACATGGAATGTTAGGGGTTTGCGGGCCCCTAACAAACAAATATTGATTAAGCAAAGCATACTAAAATCTACTATGGACCTAGTTATGATACAAGAAACAAAACTAGGCAAGACTGATATGAACAAGTTTAGCAGAAAATTCACCCAATGGCAAATGAAAATGGTGGAGTCTATAGGGGCATTGGGTGGACTAGGTATAATGTGGAAAAAAATGCAGTTGCATTCACATGTCATACCAAGATGCAAAATTGGATGGCTGGCAAAGCAAGAGACATTAGTCTAAATCTAGAGTTTAATATCATTAACATATATGGCCCAATTCCAACAGATAAAAAGAGACTAGTTTGGTAGGAAATTGAACACTACTTAAACATTCAGGATGAAAAACACATCATCATAGGTGGTGACTTCAACACCATCTTGTACTCAACTGATAAAAGCAGTGGTATAAAAACCATAAGACAACCACAAAAAGAGACTTCGCAAACTGGATAGATAACAATAACCTACTGGAAATCAGGACTGAGACGGGTTATCACACATGGAATAACAGAAGAAAAGGTTTCTCCAACATTGCAGAAACACTTGATAGATTCTTCTTCAAAGGAGACCTAACTAACCTCAAAACAAAATTAAAGACTATGGTATTACCATGGTCAGGCTCTGATCATTACCTGTTGCTTTTAGAACTTATGGGGGAAACAAAGCAAATTGGATGTCCCTTCAAGTTTGAAATGATGTGGTTTACACATGAAGAATTCCTCCCCAACATATAGAAATAGTGGAAGGATAGTGTCTTTGTAGGATCTAAAAAGTATTGTCTTGTCTCTAAGCCGAAAGAGATTAAGCACAAACTGCTAGATTGGAACAAAAAGAAATTCAAAAACATCTTTGAGAAGTCAAGAATTGAGAAAGAGTTGGAGACAATAAATATTGCTGTGATGCAAAACGGGATGAACTCCGAAACATACTAGGCTGAAAAAATTCTTTTATGTGAATATGAAGGCATTCTAACCAGAGAAGAGATATACTGGAAACATAAATCTTGAGAGACATGGTTAGAAGATGGAGATAGAAACACTAAATTTTTTCATAACAGTGTCAAAATGAAAAGGGCAACAAATAAGATTACTCAAATCACCAATGATAGTGATGAGATCATTATGGATCAAGATTTGATCCCAAAAGATGCAACCAAGTACTTTGAAAATATTCTCAACAATTGGGAGCACTTGAACCTCCCTAACAATAGAATCTTATTAAATAACATACCCAAACTGATAACATAGGGTGATAATCAAATGTTAAACAAAAAAATCACCCATGAAGAAGTCAAGACAACTTTGGCACAATTTCAAGGAGATAAAGCCCCTAGACTGGATGGCTTCCCTACTGGTTTTTTTTCAGAAATGTTGGCACATCTTAGGGGACGAGGTTACTAATGCCTTGGAATCTGCCCACAATCCAGGGAAGTTCCTAAAAGAGATCAATAATACCTTTTTGGCCTTAATTACAAAGAAGGAGAATCCCTCAAAGTGGGAAGAATTTAGGCCCATTTCTTTATGCAACATGACTTATAAACTACTAGCTAAAGTCATGGCGAATAGACTAAAAAAATTATTGCCAGCAATAATATCGGAAGAACAAATTGGCTTTGTACCCAATAGATCAATTTTGGATGGGATTATTATCGTCCATGAAGCCATCCACTCCTGTCAGTCCCAAGGGCAACCTAATATGTTGATAAAATTAGATATCAAAAAGGCTTATGACAAAGTGGATTGGTATTTCCTTTGTAGCTGCATGAAGGCCTTTGTCTTTAACAAACAATGGGTTAATTGGGTTTACTTCTGCATATCAAACCCTAGGTTCTCTATCTTACTAAATGGGAAACCAGAATGCGTATTTGAAGTATCTAGGGGACTCAGATAGGGAGATCCCTTATCCCCATTCTTATTTATAATTATGTTTGAAGCCTTAGGAAGAAGCCTGGATGCATCATAGAGAGCTGGCAGATTGGTGGGGATTCAGATCACCATAGGGGTAGATCCATGCACTCATCAACAGTTTGCTAATGACACAATGATTCTGGGGAAAGGGCAACTGAAGGAAGCCAAGGAAATCAAGAAAATATTACAATCTTATGGGGTGGCTTTTAGAGAGATGGTAAACAAAGAGAAATTGAAGATATTCTTTTTCAATATGGAGGCACAAGAGGAATACAAAATAGCTTTGTGTCTAGGGTAAAAAATAGGTCACCTACCATTCTCGTATTTAGGGATGTCTCTAGACAAATGTATCAGAACCAACAAACTTTGGGATCCCCTGATTGAAAGGGTGAGGAAGAAGCTATCATCTTGGAAAGCTTTATGGACGACGGGGGTAGGAAGATTAACCCTCATAAAAATAGTCTTAGCAACAATGCCTATCTATCTGCTATCATGTATACCACTTCCAAAAGGGGTCTATAAGAAATTAACTCAAATAATCAGAGATTTTTATTGGAATGGTGTAGAGGATAAGAACAAAATGAAATTGATATCATGGGACAAGATATGTCGAGAAAAGAGTGATGGAGGCATGGGAATAAGAAAATTACTATGGCAAAATAAGGCTTTAGGGGCAAAACTGGTATGGAGAATGTACACATCCTCAGAAGCCAAATGGGCTAGAATCCTTAGGAGAAAATACATATCACAAAATCAGAGAGAGGTAGTATTTAGGGAAACAAACCTACCCAAGGGATCTAGAATTTGGAATTTTATAAAAGAAAGTCGATTGCTCATATCGACCATCTATCCTGGGATATTCACGATGGTAAATCTGCCTTGTTCTGGGAAGATTCCTGGGGAGGTTGCCCCCCGATAGATAGTTTGATGAATACGACCAATATAAAGGACCAATTGAAATATTTATGGGGTATTAATGTAAGGGATTATACAACAATGGCACCATAATCGACAATGTGATGGAAATGGAAAAACATGCTCCCATTCTTGGCAGATAACAAAGACCAAGAATTGCTGCAAATTCTTGAATGCAGAATAATAATATTCAGACTTGGGCTAGATGAGCTTATATGGTTGAGATCAAAGGATGGAAAATTCAACTATAAAGATGGTTTCATAACAATATATGATGAGGAAAACAATGTCAAGGATTACATCCCTAATACACTATGCTGGGACAAATTTTGTCTCCCAAAAGCTGGCTTCTTTGCCTAGGCGACATTTTAGGGGAAAGTCCTAACTACTGAACAATTTAAACTTAGAGGCTACGAAAGACCCTCAATCCATTTCTTATGCAAAAAATACGAGGATACAAATGACCATATATTCACAACCTGCAACTACACACAAAAATGCTGGTATTGGCTGATTGCACAACTAGGTTGGTCAGGTGCTCTTATCCCTTCCCAAAAGGAATGGCTCAAAAGTTGGCCAATTATCAAAAGGAATAGCATCTTCCACAATTTATGGATATACAACCCAACAATAGTAATTTGGGAGGTTTGGAAGGAGAGGAACAAGAGAATTTTTCAAGAAACATAAATGAAGGTAGAGAATCTTATAGCAAAAATAGAAGCCTCCATCACAAAAATCTCCACTAATAGGAATGCAACCATCCCCCAACATGATAAGACATTTACAGACTGGGATAACTGCATCAGAAGGTAGTGGAGGGGATTAAAATCTCTCTGTTCATTGGGAAGGGTAGCATAGGCAAGATCAAAGTAAGGAAAGCATGCAAATGGGTGCCCCCGGAGGTTGGATGGTGCAAACTCAACTTTGATGGAGCATCTAGAGGTAATCCATGGGAGGTAGGGGTAGGCTATATAATTCACTCAGATAAAGGGATATGTATTGGATATAGATCCAGATATCTAGGTCATTGAACTAGTAATAAGGTAGAACTGTTGAGCCAAATAGAGGGTTTAAACCTATGTAAACAATTAAAAATATCCAAATTGGAAATAGAAGGGGACTCTGCCATTATAGTTAATGCAATCAGGACTAGGACAATGCCAAACTAGGAACTTAGATGTTTATTGGACAGAGCCCTATCTCTAATGGAAAGCTTCTTATATTTCACACTCAATCACATATATAGGGAGGCTAATACATTGACAGATAATCTAGCCAATTTAGGGGCAGATGGAACAAACAAAACCACATCATTAACATATAGGAAATCGGACTAGGATACTTATAGGTAGACATGGGTTTAGATATAATCCCGAACAACACATTCACACACATATTGGAAGGTATACATATGTATATGCACAGATAGCAGTATATATGTACGTATATATTTATACTTATATACTTATATGTGCATACGTGCATATATGGTATCAGATACATATATAGATGCACATATACATATATAACTATATATATAGATACATACTTACACATATATAGATATATGCATATATAACCATATATATACCTATCAATAATAATCTTAGAACAGAGCTCATCATAACCCCTCCTTTGGCTCTTAATAGATTTCTCAATATAATAGATGCATACGATCATTTTTATACACAAAGTATGTTTGTATGCCTATATGGTTATATACATACATATATATGCATATATATATATATAAACATATAAATATGTATATCTATAGATGCATACAGTTATATATGTATATACAGACACAGACATATACACATTTAAAATATATATATTTACATATATATATATATATATGTATATATCTGTATATATATATATAGAGAGAGAGACACTGAAATATGTATATATACATATAGATATATATGCAGACATATATATAAGTCTATATAATATATAGATATGCATAGACATCATCATATGTCAAGACCTTATCATTTAGGTACGGTTCGAACCCTTAGTAATCATTCACTGGAGATGCTAGGGTGTAAGGCAAATAGAGAATAAGGGAAAAACAATCAACAACCCTATAGTCGCTATGACAGGACAACATAGGCATGGAAATCTCTCAGATTTGACAAAGATATATATGCATATACTCAAATCTATATATACATACATATATATGCATATATATATATATATATAGATATATAAATTTATATATATATATATATACATATAGTTATATATGTATATACATACATGGACATAAATATAACTACGCATATATATAATTACACAGAAATATCTATATATATGTCCACACACACACACACACACACACACACACACACACACACACACATATATATATATACACACACACATCTATATATCATATATATGATTATACAACATATGTCAAAAATCATCATTAAGGCACTGCTCGACTGCTTAAGCAATCATACATTGGAGAGGCTAGGGAGTAAGGCTAACCGACAATCATGAAAAAGTAATCAACACTCCTATAGTCGTTACAACAGGGCAATATGGGGATGGAAATATGTCAGAGTTATCAAAAGATAATCATAATATTTACCAAGAGGTGAATGGGAAACCATCACGAGAAAAGCCTGGCATAACCGGGGTTACAACTCGATTACCGATAATATCGGTTATCAAAATCAGTTTATCTAAGTAGAGGCACCCACCATTTATCTATGTAAAATATGGACTTTGGTATTTGTCTTTGCCCTGAGAAGCGTGAAATGTCCTTTCTCAAAGAGATCTCTGGCAAACGTTGGTCTGTTATTCTGAGATCGGAAGATGATCTGGTCATACCTGCGACCAAAAGGATTCTGGGCAATGAGATTATATACTCGGAACATAGGAAACGAGTCAATAGCAGCATCCCAATGGGGTTTGCAACAATACTACTCACAATGGGAGAAGATAAAGTAGTCACAGTCTCACTATACAGCCTAATATTCCAAAAAGAATATCTGTTTAACCTGGAAATGGCTATTAAATGTATGGATGACAAGCTCTATATACTTTACCTGGAAGATTACACCTAAGCCGCGGAAGCCATAGACAAGGAAGATGCTCTCAATATAGAGTTTAAGAGGCCTATTCTCAGCAGTAAAGATCAAAAACTATGCCGCCAAAGGCAAACAGAGATAACAAGGAGCATTGCATTCCTCAAACAATGGCTTGGTGTGGTAAAAGAGCCAAAAGGTGAATGGTAGAGGAGGATTGGACCCCGTTCCAAGATGATAATCCCAATGTTATGGAGGCTGAGGAAACATAGGCCTCTAGCATGGAAGCCGTAGATGATAAGGAGGAATAATAAGTTTTCATAACATACTTTTGTTTGCAGTTACTAATATAACTAATCTAATACACAAGGATGTAGGATCTATAGTTAGTACAAGGCACATATCGAACTATTTATGTAAGCACTCTGATATAAGGATAGCTTAGAAATGTATGATTCTGTTATAGCATAGATAGCGAAGGGTAAGATACTTACTTGATGACATTTTCAAAACATATAGGTATACTAAATTAGTGAAGTTTAGAATCCAGATGTTTCTTTGAATCAGGCATATACTAAAATGCAGTAACAGGAAATACACTAGTAACTCTTGCATATTGGTTTAATTCAACATCTACATTTAGACATCTATAAGACCAAAATATCATGGTAAGATCATGAATTACATGATAGATGGGTTGTGTTATTATCAGTCTCTTGTTGACCAATGTTTATACCTTTATTATTATTGTAGCCTGGGTAATCTTTCATAGTATAACCAACAATTTCTGATGTTGACTTAATATAAAAGAAGCCTAGGTTATAATAACAACAGTGGAAAGTATGCATAGATAATACTAGTTCTTTTTTTTTTTGTTGTACCAACACTTAAATGAAGTGGTTTGCAGCAGGATTGTCTTGAGAATATATTTTGCAGGAAAAGCAGAAGGCAGAAAATATGGCAAAAGCGGCAACAGTGAACAATGAAGTCTGGTAGAAGCAAGTTAACTCATTGGAAATTATAGAGACTACCTATGAAGGGCTCTTTGAACAACCAGAATGAAGAATTTGTAAAAGATTATATGTAACTCAATAAATGATATTAGATACTAACTGGACCTATGGTCCCAAGTAAGGCTGGAGGTTTTCTCCTCTCCACTCTTTCCTACCGGCGCCTGCACTAAGCGGAGATAGTAATTTTATTTATTAATAAAGTATGGCTTAGGCCTTTTACCGAGAAAAACAAACAAACAAAATGTCTTAATTAATTAAGCCCATCCCTTGAATTAATTAATCTAATTAATTAATTCCCCCCTTCCAATCCCTTGAGTTAATTAGATTTAATTAATTAATTCCCCCTTTCCAATCTTTAAATTAATTAATTTAATGCCTCTCCAATCCCTTTAATTAATTAATTCTAAATTAATTAATTTCCCTCACCTCATTTAAATAAGTAAATAATTATTTAAATATGTCACGTGTCTCCTAACTTCTAACTACCTAACTACCCCCTTCTAACCTAACTCCAATCTAAGCCATGGGTTCTAACCAACCCTATGCCCCAAAATTGACCTTATCCTAACGTTCCCTCACATGTATGTGCACACATATTCCCCTAATTTACTTAATATTAAGAAATTTGATTCTTTTTTTTGGGTGGCTTCCTCCCAAAAGAGATATGTATCCTTGAGGACACATGGAAAATCTCTTTTGTCATGTGTCTTTTTTAAGGACACTCATTTTTCCCTTTTGAGCCACTTTTCCTCTTTGAGGACAAGTGTGGAATCTTGTTCCACTTGTCATTTCTAGGATTTCCACTTGTCTTTCTTGAGGACAAGTGTTGCATTTTCCAATCCCTTCCTCTCCTCCCTTCTCTTATTTAATCCCTCCTCATTTTAGATCAAATCCTCCACCTTTTATGCAATGCATTGCTATTATGCAACTTTTTATCCATTCTAAGCACATCCATACTATCATAATGCCAAAATCCACCTTCATATAAAATCATCCTATCTTTGCATCTTGAATCCAATCATCAATCTACACATCATGGAGCAATCGAGCACTAACTATGTCTTGAGTGCACATCCAAACATGGGAAAATCAAATCATTGTTGGTAAATGAGGTTTGCATTTACTTTGTTTCATGCTTTGATACTTCATTTCTTTCTTTTTATATCCCAACCTTGAGGTGTTTGGGGTTAATTGTGTTTCTTAAATTGTTTAGTGTTATCTTTCAGTTATTTATATTTGAGCACAATTTACCTCACACACCCGGTGACTAGTTTGAGCACATTTGTCTTTGGGACTATCCTAGCCTTGAAGGGTAGGGACACAAATACTCTTTTGTCTACATTTTTATTCAGTGAGGCTACTCCTATATGTTGCAAATATCTCTTAAAGGACATTCTCTATCACAAACCTTTCATGATTGCATTGTCACAAGGCTAAAGTAATGATAGTGAACAGTGTAATAAAAATGAACTCTTCTATGCTATGCAAAACCCAAATGACTATGACATTTATAACTGACTCAACTACTTTAGGAATTTGAAAGTCACTATCTTTCTTGAAGATCTTAAGACTGCGATCTATTTCATCATTCTGGAGCATACTTATTCAATAAAATTCATGCCTCACTATTTTCCTTCATTTTTTACTCTAATGGTTAATCTTAGCAATGACTATTGTCTCATTTGACTTCAAAACTGTCCTACTATGATGATGACCTGCATGACTCCTCCCTTGTGCTATTCTTTGCCTAAATCTGAGTTTACTCTTCTAACCCTTCATATTAGTCAAAACATCCAAAGAGCCTCTCTTTTGGTAAATGGAACACAATATGGATTATGTGATGACAATAATTGTATATTAAAGACAATAAACTTTCAAGGATCAATTACAGAAATTTTGAAAATACAAAGAGTGAAGTGATCTTGCATGATATGCTAAAGGAAAGTTCAATATATTTAAACTCATAGGTTTTGCCTGAAACCCTACCTCTTCCTTTTGACACATGCCCTTGAAAACTGAAAACATGGCTCCCTTCTTGTTGTTCTACTCTTTAAAATGAATGCAATCGCTCATCATGTTCATAAAACTACTTGTTATTTTGAAATATTATGGAGAAAAACTTCCAGAACTATTGTTATCACTTGAATGCTATCCATCTTTGGTGGCTATGTGAATCATTAGCATGAAATTAGGGCTTCACTATCTTTGCATTCCCAATAGATCTGAGTTGCCTCTTTGACCATGAGTTAAAGTTGAGTACACTTGAGTTTTAAGGGGAAAATTTATTAATTTCACTTTGGTTTCTCTTTCAACAAAGAAGAGACTTTGACAACTTTCTATGAAAAATAAAAAACCTCATTTAGACATTTCTCAAGGAAAGTCAGAGAATACCAAGAATTGAAACAATTGGTATCATATATCCCCTTAGTAAATAAAAAATAAAAAATCGGGATTGACTTATTTTTCAAACATAAGGAGGTGACTCAACTAAAACAAAACTACAAAGAACTCAACAATGCAATTTCGATATAAAGCCTAAATTGCACAACAAGAGCGACTCTTAGAGAGTCGAGGTATCGGGTATTAATCCAATGGTTACTACATCCAATAGGTAATATTCCATTAGTTATGAGACTCATGATTGCCACAATGTTGCTAGCTATATGTCCAGATGGTCGAGGCAATCACATGCATGAGGCCTATCCTACACCATATGGGAGATGGAGGAGCACTATAATATGTTCGGATGGGGACGTAGCACGTTAGTACATCTCAACCATGATCTAGGAGAGTATGTTTATTATGAGGGTAAGAGCTTGATGACATGCACTCTGCTTCAGGTTTCGATTGTCAAGCACATCTCATGTATGAGGCCCACGAGGTTTCCTATAGAGATGTCCTTTAAGGATCCCTAAGAACATGCATATTCATGGAATAGACCATGATAGAGAGGAAAATTGTTGTATTGGAGGGTGGTGATGGACCGTTTATGAATTGATGATATTATATGGAGGCCTTATGGACGAATGCATGATTGTGTGGAGTGGCATGTACATCTACAACATATGCAACAAGACCGTCTATTAGAGAGTCACTACAGTTACATCATCATCCCATTTTACTTTGAAAATTTAATGAGACAGTTTGGTTTAGAGAAATGGTATCCCACTGCTATACTGATCTACATACGACACTCTCATAGTACCATGAGACTAAGAGCCTTGCCTAGACCTACAACAAATGAAGTGGAGATCACTGATAATGAGGAGGAGGAGAGACATGATAGATATGGCCCCCCCACTTGAGGATGATGTAGTTGTACAATGTAGTGTAATGCCCTGCCAAGAAACCCTAAAGGAAACAACTACAAACACTCGAAAAGAGTGCAAAATATTTTTTTAAAAATAATTAGAATACATTAATGTAAAAGATAAACATTGCAATTGAAGTTGCACATGCGAAAGACTTCACACAAACTCCTAAAGGGTTTCCCAACGTGAATTACTTAATTAAACTAATATTTCCTTAAGGTCAATTAATCTATTTGAGATATACATTTAACTATTAAGTACTTAATTATAGAAATCAATGATTGTTTATACATTACACATGATAACAATAACATTACTATACTTCATTCATATTCACACATTCAATTAAAATACAACAATGATTTAATTAAAGATAGAATTCCCGAAATCTAACTTATATCATAGCACATTTCTACTACATTTCAAGGATAACTTAGTATTACAATTGCACTTATACATCAGGTCACATATATATTACAAAATGATTACATCAAATTACCCATGAAGGCATACATATAACAAATGATACAACCGACCACATGAGGGTCCAAGATATACAAATATGATCCAAGGACACAAAGAGGATTCAACTAGTACAACAGAAGTAAATTAATCCAATAGAAACATCTGGAGCACATGCAAAGCTAATCCATCGCAAGAAGGCATAAACAAAATACCCAATAGAAAGTGACACTACTACCCGACCATGTGGCTCAAAAAGGAACCACCCCTCCGTGCTAGGAGATAGTACTAAGTCCCTCAAGCAAGCCACAACAAAGAATCACATGGTCTCACATGTACATCCAGTAATCACACGAGACATAAGCATACAAACATGACTCTCACAAGAGTGCTACAAGTAAAGCCAACACATGACTACACACTAGTGAACATAAGGGAAGAGTGTCATTGCATAGCTGGTATGGGTTATCCTGGAAGACATCCATAGGCCCCGACCCCCATCCCAGGTTATCCTGGTAGCCTCTCCCAAACCACTGGCCCCCATCCATGTCTCATGCAGACCCAATAAACCTTTCGTGAAGACAAGGTAGTTGGTTTGTCATTCCAGGCCTTCCCAATGCATCCTGAATTTATCTTGATTAATGCTTATTAAACCCAACCCCCTATTTTTTAATTAAGTTATCACTTACCACTCAACTTTCAATGGGTTATCCTACTAACCTCTTTGGGCATGGCCCCCACTCGAAATCCACTCTTCCTTATGACACTGCACAACCTCCAAAGAATCCCAAGGCAAAACAAAAAATCCAACTAACATAAGGAGTGCAAAAATAAAACTGAAGAACAACTTGATTAATCAAACCTTCTACCAAGGTTAAACCACTGTAGGTGTGAAACGAACAACTGGTCTATTCACAAAACAAGACCACAACCAAAACTCTACCAAATCCACTTGCACAAAAACTTACATTCAACAACATGCCATCATGACACGAAAATGACTCTTACAAATCAGCAACAAAATCTACCAAGCAGAGTAAAAACTCAAATGAATACACTTGCACTCTAAATTCATCCATGTTAAGGAATCATAAGGATTAATCAAAATATAATTAAAACTAACATTCTCTAATTGTAACTCTTTCAAAAACTGACTCTTTCATGATAAAAAAGCCTCAACAAGGAATAACACATAAAGAAAGGGCCTAAGTAAACATACACCCCAATTAGTCTTGAGCAATGCTTGATTTAAAAAAAATCATACATACTTAAAAAGAATAACAACAACTCGTTGCCTAAATATACCATCATTTAAAAACAAATATAATCATTTCAATTTAAGCCAATTTGGCTATAACAAATACCCTTTGAATTTGGATTTCAAGTTAATGAAAATAATATTAAAAATACATTTGAAAACTAAATTCAATATTTAAATAAATTAATCATTTCCCAATTAAAAATGTATCGACTAAACATTATTGGTGTTTATTCATATAGCCTTGTTTTCACAAAAATCATTTACAATTATATCCAATCAAATTCAACATTTTCTTCATATTGTAAATTCAGAATACATAGTATAAATACACACACACACTTATATATATATATATATATATATATATATATATATATATATATATATATATATATATATATATATATATATATATATATATATATATATATATATATATATATATATATATATATATATATATATATATATATTTATATATTAAATTTGAAACTGATAATCCCCTTTATTTAAAAAAAAAAACAAAATTCCTCTAACACCATATTCCAATTAAAAATTAAAAATTATATATAATTATACATACATACACACACACATATATACATATGTATATATGTATATACATATATACATATGTACATACATATGTACATATATACATACATATACATACATATATATATATACATATACATATATACACACACACACACACGTGTGTGTGTGTGTGTGTGTGTGTGTGTGTGTGTGTGTGCATACATGTATACATATATATATATACATATATGTATATATATAATATCATTTAAAATAAAAATAAAAATCATCCATATTGTTTTGATTGTGTTTTTCATTGACTGCATGTTTTTTTTATTGACTGTGTTTTTTCATTGTTCACGACATACATATCGTGGAGTGGGGAGGAGGGTTTACTACCCCCCAAGCACTACATGGTGGTGTGGGGTTTCTCCCCCCCATCCGCATGGCTATGGTGAGGAGACACCACAGCATGGTGTCTCTCCCCACCATAGTGGGTGGAGATGCACCACATTGTGGTGCCCTCTCCCCACATTGTGGGGTTGGGGATGCTCAGTGCCCCTCCCGCCCCCCCCATGTTTCACCTTTTTTTTTAATATTTAAAAAAAAAAAAAAATTCCCTCTGTTAAATCAATAGGAGTATAATAAATATATAATTTTTTTTAAATCTTTGTTCTCAAATATATGCATACACATGTAGTAGTTTTCTTTAACAAAAAAAAACATTCCCAAATGAAAATTTCAGAATAGAGTTTTCCAGCAGCAAAATGAATAAAACTGGGTATGGATTTTTTTGCAACCCAACAAAAGTGTAAAACATATACAGTCTGAAACCAAGATTTAAATACTAAACTTTCCAATTCTTACCTTCCCAAATAGAAAATTGGGGAAATATCATAACCCAAAAACCAATTTTGCCCCAACGGAAAGGAACAAATAATTGCACAATCACAGACAATTTAAAAACGAAAGAACAAGCAAAGAAATTCAGGCAACCAACTTGCAGAGCGTTCCTAGAGGAAAATTTGAGAAGAGTCATCCCAATCCTCCCCAAAATACCAGGGTTCACACCAAACCCCCATAACCACCAAAGAGGAGAAATTTTCTCCAGCATGAGAAGAATCCTCTTTCCCAAAAAATTTCCCAATATAAAGCCATTTTCTCCAAAATTTCATGTAGGGCATAAATTCACTTTTTAATAAAAATTGAAAATCTTATTTAATTCAAAACATTTACATGACATATATAAAACAAATTTCTATTATTCTTTTATTTTTTCTTTTTTTCTTTTCAACACAAAAGTCAATAAATATTTTAATAACTAATAAATAAAAAATCATCTTTTTTTCTCTTCCATATTTTTAAATACAATTACTCAAGCCAAGATATGATTTTCACTAATAATCCAACATTCACTCTAATTAGACAATTAAAAATAATCGATTAACTAATTAACCATAAAATCATTCTAAAGTTATTATTCTTAATTCCCTTTAATCAACACGACACACATTAATTACTCATTAACTACTCAAGAAGAGAATAGTCAATCACACACAACGCATAACATGCAAAACTCAACTTAAACAAAATAAGGACATGACCTACATACCGACGTTGTAAAAATGGCCTACTTGGCGAACCAACAGGGTAGAGAAAAGCTTGACAACGCTCACAACAAGCAAGGATGGGGTTAACATAGGGCCTCAGAACAATCTCCTCCACTTACATCGGGTTAATTAGGTACGCTCAGACCTGTGGAGCCAGGTGGAGTCGATACCTTGTACCTGCAATTTCCTGCATCAACAAACCATGCATACATATTTATACACAAACATGGTAAACACATGGGTGAAGGAGAATCATGATGTTCCATGTCACATCGAAATGAGTGACGAAAAATCACCCCCTCGCACCCCATACACTTTCACACAACATGACAATATATACATAAAGCAACTTGCACATGAATCAAATGTGTTAGTCCATTGTTAGTAAAACATATATAAACTTGACATTTCATCATTTATAAAGTATAATACAGAAGCGAAATTTACAACTACTCATCAATAAACAATAATGCACAATCATGTTCAACAAATCACACCAAAGCGTCATACTAGAATAACACATCACAATCACAATAAATTAACCATCCACATAAGCCACTGAAAAGCCAACCTTGGTCAACAAGGTCGAAAAGGGTCTGAACAAGGTAGGGGTACTACACATAGCTACACTAGACATTGGGAGGCTACATATCCAAGAGCCACATTTCCTCTAGACTACCCAAGATGAGATCTTGATCCACGGGTGAGACAAACAAACTCTCGTATTCAGAAGAGAGGAGATAAGGCATTTAAGGAGCAATATGAGGGTGATGCTCATGGTCATAGGGCATTGTGTAGAGGTAGTGGAGGATGACATATTTGTAGAGATGCCTAACTCGAGGATATGCAAGTCATCACCACCTATGCCACACTTTGAGGTGTCGAGGCAGTACGAGCAATGAGAGAGCAGTAGGGCCATGCCCCCAGCTAGAGTATCTTACTCTCCTGCCTCTTCTAATCCTACTTGGAAAGAAGGAGATCCAAGTAAGAATATGTGATTAGATTTAAATTTTATTATTATTTATGAAATGTATATGTATATATAGCTAATATCAAATTATCTCTCTATAGCTAGTGCATAGGGATGTTGTGACTTTATCCATCACGTACTTTCTAATATTATCACATCATCACACATTTTATAGTACTCGTAGATCACACATAGATCTCAGTAGAGTGCCAAGTGGCACAAAGATCTATTTGATGCCATTAGAGTAGAGTTGGAGATTGCACGTGAGGAGAAGGAGCAACTCCAATATGAGCTCATGGAGGCTTGAGAAAATTCAGCGATACAAAGAGGTATCGTGTTAAAGAGGGATAGGAGAAGGTTCTCTAGGAGTCACTCACATTCCACATCAACTCACCGAAACACACCCATGGGGCCACTATGTTAAGGACCAAAGGGCTCAGGTAGCCACCATGCATAGAATTGTTGATGTAAACACCATATTTTATATGAGTGGTGATGATATGTATATTGTATCAAAAAACTATGTGTATATATATAATGATCTTTTCTCAAATTTGTCCGTTGATATGCAAAACAATGTGTTATATTGCTTTGATTAAAAGTAACAAATATGGTAAATAACACGTATGTCGTACTATATACTCATGTGATTGATTTCTCAACATTATCATGGTTAAATTGATACATGTGTGATTTAACTTAACAACCTGAGTGTTTAATTAAATACTATTATCGATGATGTAATGTATCTATTTTAAACTACATGTCAATGTGATCTAATTAAAAGAAGGCTTAATCAAACACACCATGATGCAATCTAACATAATACATAGGAAAATTGAATGATAAGATAACATAAAGAAATTTAAATTCCTAAGAAATTAATTACATAATGAATTCAAGACAATCAAAAAAATTTCTTTTGTCTAGAATGAAGAAATGGATATTAAACAACATTATCTAACATATATGCTCTAATGAAAATATTGTAGTGTACTGTTCAATAAGGATGAGAAAAAGAGAAGAAAGGAAAATAAGAAATGCAAAAGATTAATCATAATATCTACTAAGATGCATAGCATTGATGGGCTCCTTAAGAGGTGTACCTTCCATATGTGCTATCTTGTAAGCACATGATCCATAGGCATCAATAATGATGTATGGTCCAATCCAATTAAGACTAAACTTTCTTTTTTTGCCCATTAAAGCATTCACATTACATTAATTTTCATACATCACCGAATCACCCACATAAAAAGAATGTTGAATAACCTTATCATTATAGCTTCGTTGTAGAGTTTTTTGATAGGCTTGAATATGCTTGAGAGAACAGATATGATGTTCATGAAGCATCTCAATTTGTTGAAGGTGTTGTTATCTATAAGAATTATCATCAATTATTCGCTTAAGAGAGATTCTTAGTGAATAAATCTCTAACTCCAAAGGCATAATTACATCAACACTGTGACACAAGATTATAAGGAGTTGTACTGGTAGCTATACAAACACTTGTACGCTAGACCATTTGATTGAGGGTAATACGAAGTGGAAAATCAATATTGGATATGGTATTTCTCAAGGAACTTATTCACATCTTTGTTCATAAATGAAGTACCATTA
The DNA here is from genome assembly GCF_030272615.1 of Cryptomeria japonica. NCBI lineage: Eukaryota > Viridiplantae > Streptophyta > Pinopsida > Cupressales > Cupressaceae > Cryptomeria > Cryptomeria japonica. The sequence goes on from NC_081408.1 coordinate 427,679,977, forward strand.
TCAAAAATCAAAATGGAAGGCATACCAAATCGAGAAATTATATTATCTAGAATAAACTAGTAGATTATATCAATGGTAGTGGAACAAAAAGGAATAATTTCTACCCAATTTGTAAATAATTTGTGGCAATGATTATGAAAGTATGTCCTTATGAGGAAGGAGGGGAAATTTTACCAATAAGATCTAATCCCCATAATAAAAATGGCCAAGACACAACCTGGGATCTAAGTTAATGGGTGAGAGCATGGATCAAATTGTTATGTTGCTGACACTTTTTGACAAATTTACAGGAATCTATTTTCATAGTTTTCTAATAGCATCCCATTCAGAGAAACTATTGTAGCAAAGACTTTCCACAAAAATTCCCGTTGCAAGCACCTGAATGTGCCTCTCCAAGAGAAATGGGGATCTCAGTCTTGTTAAGACAACAAAGAAGGCCATTATCACCCCTTCTATAAAGGAAATTTCAAAGAATAATGTATGACGTAGAAATTTTATGAATTTGAGCTCTAGTGTTCTTACTTGTAAAAATTACCATCGATCTAATATCGAAAGATATGAGAATACCATTCATCAGGATCTAAAGCATAACAACAAGTCACTTCACTAGGATTATCAATAATAGCAGGTGAAGAAAGATTATGAATGATGAATTGATAATCCATGGAAGGATCTTCAAAGGATATAAGGGAAGTTGTGCTTGCCATAGCATCCACATGTTGATTGCCCTTTCTAGGGATAGGATCTATGATATAAGAAGAAAACTTATTTAACAATGATAAGGCCAAGTTATGGTATTGTGAAATTTTATTTTGTGTAGCTTGATATGTTCCTATAACTTGTCTTATAATCAACTGTGTGAGTCACGATAGATACGTAAATGTTAAATTTTAAAGGATAAAGCCACTTTTAGACCAACAATAAGGGCTTCCTACTTAGTGATATTGTTAGTACATAGGAAATTGAGATGATAGGATAAAGGGATTAGTTTTCTTAAAGGTGGTGTCAAAATAACACTAGTGCTTGAACTAGTTTGAAACTTAGACCCATGAAAGTATTGTTAGTATTAATCTGTGACTGAGAGGGGGGGTGAATTAGTCAAAACAATTTATACACAATTGAAACATTTAAGCTGACCGACATGCAACTATCCTTCCAAATTAACTTAAGCATTGCATAAATCATGAAAGAAGAGAACATCAAAGAAAAGAGATTTTGTTGGCATTTTTGATGATTATGTTGTGATTGTCATTGATGAACACACACTTGCTTGAGATCATTTTTGTATGTATGAGTTATGCTCAACTGACAATTGTTCCAACCGGTATGATGCATTATAGTCCTTAGACTATTGGTGTTTTGCAGAAAGTGTTTACCGATCTGAAGCGGTATGTTAACCTCAAGCGGTTCAAGGATCTCAAGCGCCACGAAGGATCAAAGCGGCAGAACACATATTTCCCAGTCTTCATTTTGTCAAACAGGCAACTGGCATTTTGCTTGAACCGGTATTTTGTATGAACTGGTAATACTCTGTGATGAGTTACCAACCAGCATTTTGTGATGAGTTACCATCCACCGATTGTTTGACGGTGCCGAAACTTTAACGGTGCTTTTTATGTCATATTACTAGATACGTCTAGATGCATTAAACCTAGGAAATTGTATTTGTCATGCTTTCTGAATTGTACCTGTACCTGCAAACACAATACACTCAATAAATCATTACAAGCATGGTTGGTAAATTGAAACAATGAAAAGTAAAACCATAGCTAATTGACTTATTGTCTCCTAGTAAATGCGAGTATGAATTTTGCTCTCAGATCTTAGTATGCAAATTCCAGTGACTTGACTACACTTAGATGGAGGATTTGAATGCTGAAAATGCACGATCTAGCAATAATAACATGATTAAGCTATATGAGTTCATGATTGATCTAGAAAATGAACTATAATGAAGATGCAATTAAGCTAAAATGAGCATGATAACATTGCTAAGAAATGATAAACTAGAAGCTAGATGCCTATAGTAACAATGCTTAAGCTACGAATGAGATGGGATCCACATTGCTCAAAATGAGGTCTATTTATAGGATTCTCCAAGGCTAGGGGTGAGTTGGCATGAATCAACGATTGAGATTGATTTGAAGATATCAATGGTTAAATTGGAGGAGGTTGGAAAAGGGGGTTGGATTAAAGGGAACACTTAGTGACAAGTGTCACAAAGGTTCTAGAAGATGTTGGATGAAAGGGGACATGTGGGTAGGTAGAATGGGTTAGGTTTAGGAATGGTTAGGTTTAGGAGTGGTAGAAGTTAGGAGAATTTGAATTTAAAAATTCAAATATTAGGAAAATGGATAATTAATCTCAACAACTCATGATTTGATTTGTTTTAATTAATTAGGGGATTTAGAAGAAATGATTTTGGATGAGGAATTAATTAATTAAAGGGGTGAAATGAAATGAACCTATTTAATAAATCCTTAGATTTATTAATAAGTAGATGAATGAGAGATTTAATCAAATTTCTTAGTGAATTTAATTAAATTGGTAAGGAGAGATTAATTAAATAATTGCTTATTTAATTAATTATCTTCAGACCATTTTTAGGTGTGTACATTTTGCCCCTCTTTGAAGCGAGGTGTGATGACGCGTTGATTCAAAGAATAATCTCATTTTGATGATGGTTTTGATTTGATAGGATGCCCTAGCTCTTGATTGCTAAATCCCAGTATAATGATGCCCCCTCGAGATATTAATTGAGATAATTGATCTTTGGAGTTTTTGCGAGATTGATATCCCGATAGATTTGATTTGATTTCAGCAACTATTGTTTGATGAAAGTGCGGGTTCTTTGATTAGCTTGATTGCCTAGATCGGTAAGAATGAAAAATCTTGATTGATTTGATTTAGTCTGGTTTCAGGAAGGATTCATCCTGTATAAGACAATGATGATCAAAGCGTCTGGTTTCAGGAAGGATTCATCCTGTATAAGACATGATCAGAACGTCTGGTTTCAGGAAGGATACATCCTATATAAGACATGAATCAAAATCAAATTATTTGGTTTCAAGAAGGATACATCTTGTATAAGACGTGATAGAATTGATTAGGTTTGATTGATTGATTTCATTTGGTAAGATTGATTAGATAAAGAACTGACAGTTTGTTGATATCAGTTGCAGAAATTTTTGGATATGCTGATGTTGATTCTGTTGAGGAAGATAGCATAAGATTTTTCCTGAGTTGACAATATCTGGAGAGATATGAATCATCATTCTAATTATGTATACACTTTTGATGATAACTTGATGATTCCTGTGATAGATTTGACCTTGGATAAAAGGAGCTTTTGGGATCCATGCAAGAATGAAATGCAAGCTAAAATGCAAATGAAATGCAAAGCTATGACCAGACCAGTCATTGGATTATTTTGCATTTTTGTCATCATTGAGCTTTTGAACTGTGGGAAGTGAGTGCAATCATCGATGGTATAATGAAACCATGATGACCTGAGCACTGTTTTCCTGGATTTTGATATAGCAAGTTAACACAAGCATCGAGGTATAATTGAACCGAGATGACCTGAGTGTTGTTTGTGTAAAACAGGTAGTATTAATCATTTCAATACGCAAATTGGAAATGTTTTCAATGATATTTTGATGATCATGTCTCGATACAAATTTGCACATATTAATGATTAATTTTCAGACAACAGACAAAAAAAAAATCATGTTTCTTCCTTGTTCCTCTAGTCAATGACATCCTGGAGTCACTCAGAAATCATGAGAGCGAAAAGCAATATAGAAAAGTTGAACAATCATGTTACAATCAATCATTCAAAAGATATTATTCCACTGAAAAGTGTGTGATGTGCTTAGATTGACTTCATGATAGCTTGATAGTTAATAGTTTGATCTTGTGTTCCATGTTGGATGTGTCTCAGTTTTCACTTGATAAGAGTTGTCTAACTGTTGTTCTACTTGTTTGATTAATCTCAAAATTGATCAAAAGTTTGCCCCCAGCTAGGTGTAGGATTTTACCCCAAGCCTAGAAACAAAGTCGTTATGATATATCCAGTGATCCAAACCATGGTAAGAAGCCATCTAGGATGCTTGCGTATGTATAAAGGCTTCATGATGATCAACGCTGATGGAAGAATGAATGCATGAACTAATAGATGGAAGAGCTAGCCAACATATAGCGCCTGTTTGCCAGGTTTTCACCATCTGTTTTTATTGCACTTTTTCTGATTTTTTATTTTGATTTTTATTTTTTTTTCACTTTTTTTTTTTTGTGATTTTTTAGTGTTTTTGATTTTTTGTGATTTTTCACTGTTTTTGATTTTTCTGATTTTTCACTGGTTTTGATTTTTTCTGATTTTTTAGACATAGAACTTCTTCAGGTGCATGCTATTGATAGGTTCCTCGAGCTGATCTCCATCCTGTGTTGATAGCTGATATGCTCCTGATCCAAATATTGTTGTGACCACAAATAGACCTAACTAGTTTGGTTCAAATTTGCCTTTCTTTTCTCGATCTGCCTGGTTGCGTGGATTTTCCTTTAGCACTAGTTCTCCAACTTGAAAGATTCTTGGTTTGACCTTATGATTATAGCTCTGACACATTCTTTGCTGATATACCTTTAGATGATCAAAGGCATTGTGTCTGCGTTCATGGATTAGTTCTAACTCTTGTAGTCTAGATACTCTTTGTTCTTCATCTGGGATGAGTCCTTTTAGTGATACACGTAGAGAGGGTATCTCTACTTCGATTGGCAATATGGCTTCTGATCCATATACAAGAGAGAAAGCTGCGGCACCTGTCGGTGTGCAGACACTAGTACGTTAGGCCCATAGAGCAGGGTTTAGTTGGATATGCCAATCTTTCCCAGCATCATTCACTATCTTTTTGAGGATTTTCAGAATAGTTTTGTTAGATGCTTTTGCCTACCCATTTCCCTGTGGATAATATGGCGTGGAGAATCTGTGCTGGATTTTGAACTTCTTATATAGCTCTTGTACATCTTGATTCTTGAATGGTCACCCATTATCAGTGATAATGGTCATTGGTATTCCATAGCGACAGATGATATAATTCAAGATAAATGCAGCAATTTGTTTTCCTGTGATATTGATGAGAAGTACAACTTCAATCCATTTTGTGAAATATTCAGTAGCTACCAGGATGAATTTGTGTCCATTAGATGAGGAAGGATTTATCTTTCCTACCAGATCAAGTCCCCATTGACAAAAAGGCCAAGATGTTGCTAAAGCATGTAGTTCTTGTACTGGTGGATGGATCAAATTCCCATGGATCTGACATTGTTTGCATGTTCTTGCTATCTTAAAAGAATCTCGTTCCATAGTCGGCCAATAGCATCCCAAGCGTATGAGTTTTTTCGAAAGGGTAAGACCACTTGAATGAGTGCCACAAATGCCGTTATGGACTTCATGTAAAGCCTTTTCAGATTCTGCTTGTTCAAGATATCTTAAGAGAGTACTGTCAAGACCTCGTTTATACAGGGTATCCACGACGAGAGTATAATGGGAGGATTGGCGAATAAAGTTTCTCTTTTGGTTTTTTGATAAGTCAGGAGGTAAGACATTGTCTTTCAGGTATGTGTAAGTTTGGCCATAGCAGGAGGAATTGTGTCCAATAAGTTGACAGATGGTTTGGGAATCAGGACAATTATAGGCGGGATGAAACAACTCTTCAACCAGGAATTCATAACGCTCTTGATTTTCCTGTGTTTGTAATAGAGAAGAAAGTGTAGCCATGGCGTCTGCTGCTTTGTTATCATTTCTTGGAATCTGTTCAAAAGTTATTTCTACAAAGTATTTCTTGAAATCATCCACCATCTTTTTATAAGGCATGAGTTTGTCATCTTTTGTTTGATAGTCATCATTGATTTGATTAATGACCAGCTGAGAGTCTCCAAAGACTTGAAGTTGTGTTATGTTCCATTCTACAACCATTTTGATAAATAGAATGCCTGCTTCTGATTTATGTTGTGTTCCTTTATTGATGCTTGCTCTTGATCCATGATGTGTTCCATTATTGATGCTTGCTCTTGATCCATGTTGTGTTCCATTATTGATGTTTGCTCCTGGACTGATATTCAGGTGATGTATTGTAAGATATGAATCAAATCCTGCAATGTCTGTATATGAACAGGTAAAATTGACTTGCCATCTTTTGAATGGTTTCAAATATTTTTGCCCTGCTGGTTTTGATAGAGAGATTGCTGGATGTAGATCATTTGTACCAATGATAGTTGCCTTTGTTGGTGTTATTATGATAGATAGCTTCTCTTGATAACATTCTAGTAAAGTGTCAAATCTCTCATCTTTCGGTGCAACGAGGAGGTTTTCACCGTTAGATACGTCCTGTATTTTTACTTTTTCCCAGTCTAATGTTGCCAATAAATGGTTTTCAGCATCAGACTTGATATTGTTTTCTTGATTTTCACTTTTGCAACTAGGAGATTTGACATCTATTTGACTTGAAGATACGTTAGCGGAATCCCTGGTGAAATTTGTTGCGGGTTTGATTTCATCAAGATATAAGGATATGGCATGGTCATTAGGTAGGGTATCAATGTTAGTATGTCCTTCATTTTCCCAGTCCATAGGTTCAGGATAAAGGATCTTCAGGTTGAATAGTTTCAAAGATATTAGGGGTCATGATAGAGATGTCAGAGCTTTCAGTATGTATTTCTATGTCTAGAATGATATTCTCATCAGAATGACCTCGTATAAGAAAATCCTGATCGTCCTCTGTTAAGTCCATGTCAGTCGAATGTGATTCTGATTCAAGTAGGCTAGTTCCTAACATTTGTTCTGCATACATGTGAACTACACTGACTACTATATCTGCTTCTTCATCCCTCTCAATTTGATGTTGCTCTTCTTTGTTTTTCCATGATAGAAAATATTCTCCGTTTCCTTGATCGTTCAGCTGCATTTATTTTTCCATGTTTGATAGAATTGATTAGAATGATTGTTCCTTGGATTGTGTGCTTGAAGCTGCTACCTCTCTGTTATGTGAAATTATGATCTCTTGAGCTGATTTCTTATTATTACAACACTGCAATGGATTTGAGTCTACTGATATTGTGATTTCTTGTCCATTGTATGGAAATTTTATGCACTAATGAGCTATTGATAGAATAGCTTGTATGTCCTGAATCCATGGTCTCCCCAAGAGTATGTTGTATGGTAGGTCCAAGTCTAAAACTTGACATGTTGTATCTTTTTGCAAGGGTCCCACTATGATGGGTAATATCACCATTCCTTTAGATGAATGCTCTTCTTCATTATGTGCTTTGATTTTTATCCTTTTTTGGGGATCAACTGCATCTTTTGAATAGCCTAGAGCATGGACAAGATTCATAGAGCAAATGTTCAAGCTAGCCCCCCCATCTATCAGGACACATTTAACAAGCGTTCTATGAATGAGGACTTCAATTTGCAAGGAAGCACTATGGGGTTTTTGCAAGGAATCAATGCTTGGATATGAAGGAGATGAGCTTTGAATAGGATCCTCTAAAATAGGCTTGATGGCAATTTTGGATATCGCTTGGGAATCTTCAGCTCTGTATGTATTATTTGGCAAGGATGCTATGGAAGGTTCTTGCAAGCTTTCAGGAGGTGTAGGAATAGATGCCTTTGGATAATCAATTTGCTTATGTATGGATGGATAATTGTTAGATATAGGTGCACGATTTTGATCTTCTTTAGCCAAATCCTTTAGGGATCTCTTTAAGAGGTGCATAAAAGAGCCATGTTTCTTTGGAAATGTATTTAAATCCTTGTGAGGTTTTAACATAGTTGGATTTTGATTTTGAACTTGTTTGATTTCTCTAATATGTTGGTTTGTTATGTCTTCTTCTTGTGTTTTGATTTGGTATGTCATGTTGATATGATTTTCAGCTATTTCAAATGTTTCAGTGATCTTATGTCTCTGCTCTGTTGTTAAAATGGGCATTTTGTTTGATATTGTGCTAAGATTTGATTGTCCAAAAGGTTGTTTTGAGTAAGTGATCAATAGTCAATTTCAAGGCCATCGAGTGATATGACACTAAAGGAGGATTCAAGTGTTTAAAAGTTTGCAAGTGTTTCGATCTTCGGTTTAGGAGAGAAATGATGGTGATTGATAAGAACCAAGTCTAGTAGGAAAGATATATCCTACGATGTGGGACAAGATTATCCTGACCAAACGTTTCAGTTTCGTGATAAAGGATGATTGATCCTGATGAGAAACTATGTTTGAGTGATCAGTTTACAAAAGAGGGTGATAATGCACTTTGAGATGTTTAGATCTTGAACTTGTTGGGGGTAAGCACTTTGAAAATCTTAGGGTGTTTATCTTCTAAAGTTTGATTTTGACGGATGATAACTTGACCAAGCAAACCAAGCAGACAATCTAAGAATGGATTGATAGATAATAGGTGTTTATGCTTACTGCAAATAGATCAGGCATAAATGATAAATCTAAAATAGGCATGCAAGCCACAGTTCTGGATTGACAGATGCAGAGTTTCGTACGACAGATTATGCAGCATAGGACGACAAGAGATACAAGACAGAAGGACAGACTAGTGACTTCATGTTTTGTATGACATAGAACCTTGACTCGTACGACAGAATATCAAGCAGTATGACATAATATCTTAACTCGTACGACAGAGGATCAAGAAATATGATAGAGACTTCTGACTCGTACGACAAGTATTTGAACAATGATAAAAAGTGTTTGTTTGTTTGAGTTTTGGTCACTGAATTTTGATGTTTTACTTTGGTTTTCCAGTTTTAAGTGTCTGATTTTTCAATTTTAGGGATGAATACACAACAAGCAAATGATGTGATACATGACTCTCAATCAACCTAAACCCTAAGGAAGTTGGCTAAGAATGAAAACCTTTGCTTGCTGACTTAGGTACACACCCAATAGCTAATCAGAATATGGCCGCTGCGTCTCACACAATGGATTCTCAACACCATATTATCCAACTCCAAACGCTAATGGGGGCACGATATGGCAAGTGTCTTGGGAGAGTTACTATCTCTCTTACACAAATATTATCACCCTTTCTGAGGTGAATCGGGTAGCTTTTATTTTAACTGGCACTAGTAAGGGTTCCGTTCGGTGCGTCGGGGTATAAACTCAATTAAGAGGTCTCCCATGCTTGAAAACCAAGGTTTGATATACCTGAAGGTACGAAGGAGAGCTATTCCCGAGCACTGTCATTGCTTTGATTTTCATCAAAAACACATTTATTTTATAGTGGGTTGGATTACTTGGCGTTAGCCGTTCCCACTTAGGTCGTTCCCCTCTCATCGACCTTAATGGCTAAGAGTTAATAACTCCTCGGGAGGGCAGGCCTGCTAAAGAGATGCACTAATGAAAGAAAACAGATGAGTCTAGCTTTTTGATCACCTAAGAAAGGTGAGAGCATACTCGCCTATCATCACAAGCACATAAGACATGATAGTTCATTTCTTTAAGCCCAAATTGAAGTGTGCCTAAAAATCTTTAAAGAATACACAAAGTTTTTGTTAAATCCTTAGGCAACCTGCAAAATAGATCCATTAGTAGTCATGATTGTGTTTTGAATTTGTCTTTGACAAGCGTATCTTTGACAAGCGTCCTGCAGAAAGAGTTAGGCTGCAAACATCTTATAGACATAACAAGATTAGCATTAGTGATCCAAACTATGAAATTTTCAGAAAAATTATATGAAATCTTAGCCTAACTTCAAATAGGCATAACTTTCTGCTCGGGACTCAAAATTACAAGCCGTTTACCTCGTTGCAAAGGTCTCCAAGAGTTATAGATGCAATTTTCAATTGTGGTGCCCTGTCGCCACATCATGGGGTTGGGGATGCTCAGTGCCCTGCCCCTCACGTTTCACCTTTTTTTTAATATTTAAAAAAAATAAAAAATTCCCTCTGTTAAATCAATAGGAGTATAATAAATATATAAATTTTTTTAAATCTTTGTTCTCAAATATGTGCATACACATGTAGTAGGTTTCTAAAAAAAAAAAAACATTCCCAAATGAAAATTCCAGAATAGAGTTTTCCAACAACAAAATGAATAAAACTGGGTTTGGATTTTTTTGCAACCCAACAAAAGGGTAAAACATATATAGTCTGAAACCAAGATTTAAATACTAAACCTTCCAATTCTTTCCTTCCCAAATAGAAAATTGCGGAAATATCATAACCCAAAAACCAATTTTGCCCCAACGGAAAGGAACAAATAATTGCACAATCACAGACAATTTAAAAACAAAAGAACAAGCAAAGAAATTCAGGCAACCAACTTGCAGAGCTTTCCTAGAGGAAAATTTGAGAAGAGTTATCCCAATCCTCCCCAAAATACCAGGGTTCACACCAAACCCCCATAACCACCAAAGAGGAGAAATTTTGTCCAGCATGAGAAGAATCCTCTTTCCCAAAAAATTTCTCAATATAAAGCCATTTTCTCCATAATTTCATTTAGGGCATAAATTCACTTTTTAATAAAAATTGAAAATCTTATTTAATTCAAAACATTTACATGACATATATAAAACAAATTTCTATTATTCTTTTATTTTTTCTTTTTTTCTTTTCAACACAAAAGTCAATAAATATTTTAATAACTATTAAATAAAAAAACAACTTTCTTTCTCTTCCATTTTTTTGAATACAATTACTCAAGCCAAGATATGATTTTCACTAATAATCCAACATTCACTCTAATTAGACAATTAAAAATAATCGATTATCTAATTAACCATAAAATCATTCTAAAGTTATTATTCTAAATTCCCTTTAATCAACACGACACACATTAATTACTCATTAACTACTCAAGAAGAGATTAGACAACCACACATAATGCATAAGACGCAAAACTCAACTTAAACAAAATAAGGACATGACCTACATACCGACGTCGTAAAAGTGGCCTACTTGGCGAACCAACAGGGTAGACAAAAGATTGACGATGCTCACAACGAGCAAGGATGGGGTTAACATAGGGCCTTAGAACCATCTCCTCCACTTCCATCGGTTAATTAGGTACGCTCAAACCTTTGGAGCCAGGTGGAGTCAATACCTTGTACCTGCAATTTCCTGCATCACCGAACCATGCATACATATTTATACACAAACATGGTAAACAAACGGGTGAAGGAGAATCATGACGTTCCGTGTCGCATCAAAATGAGTGATGAAAAATCATCCCCTCGCACCCCATACACTTTCACACAACATGACGATATATACATAAAGCAACTCGCACATGAATCAAATGTGTTAGTCCATTGTTAGTAAAACATATATAAACTTGACATTTCATCATTTATAAAGTATAATACAGAAACAAAATTTACAACTACTCATCAATAAGCAATAATGCACAATCATGTTCAACAAATCACACCAAAGCATCATACTAGAATAACACATCACAATCACAATAAATCAACCATCCACATAAGCCACTGAAAAGCCAACCTTGGTCAACGAGGTCAAAAAGGGTCTGAACAAGGTAGGGGTACTACACATAGCTACACTAGACATTGGGAGGCTACATATCCAAGAGCCACATTTCCTCTAGACTACCCGAGAGGAGATCTTGATCCACGGGTGAGACAAACAAACTCTCGTATTCAGAAGAGAGGAGATAAGGCATTTAAGGAGCAGTATGAGGTTGATGCTCATGGTCATAGGGCATTGTGTAGAGGTAGTGGAGGATGACATATTTGTAGAGATGCCTAACTCGAGGATATGCAAGTCATCACCACCTATGCCATACTCTGAGGTGTCGAGGCAGTACGAGCAATGAGAGAGCAGTAGGGCCATGCCCCCAGCTAGAGTATCTTAGTCTCCTGCCTCTTCTAATCCTACTTTTCAAGAAGGAGATCCAAGTAAGAATATGTGATTAGATTTAAAATTTATTATTATTTATGAAATGTATATGTATATATAGCTAATATCAAATTATCTCTCTATAGCTAGTGCATAGGGATGTTGTGACTTTATCCATCACGTACTTTCTAATATTATCACATCATCACACATTTTATAGTACTCGTAGATCACACATAGATCTCAGTAGAGTGCCAAGTGGCACAAAGATCTATTTGATTCCATTAGAGTAGAGTTGGAGATTGCACGTGAGGAGAGGGAGCAACTGCAATATGAGCTCATTGAGGGTTGAGAAAATTTAGTGATACAAAGAGGTATCGTGTTAAAGAGGGATAGGAGAAGGTCCTCTAGGAGTCACTCACATTCCGCATCAACTCACCGAAACACACCCATGGGGCCACTGTGTTAAGAACCAAAGGGCTCAGGTAGCCACCATCCATAGAGTTGTTGATGTAAACAACATATTTTATATGAGTGGTGATGATATGTATATTGTATCAAAAAACTATTTGTATATATATAATGATCTTTTCTCAAATTTGTCCATTGATATGCAAAACAATGTGTTATATTGCTTTGATTAATAGTAACAAATATGGTAAATAACATGTATGTCTGACAATATACTCATGTGATTGATTTCTCAATGTTATCATGGTTAAATTGATACATGTGTGATTTAACTAAACAACCTGAGTGTTTAATTAAATACTATTATTGATGATGTAATGTATCTATTTTACACTACATGTCAATGTGATATAATTAAAATAAGGCTTAATCAGACACACCATGATGCAATCTAACATAATACATAGGAAAATTGAATGATAAGATAACATAAAGAAATTTAAATTCCTAAGAAATTAATTACATAATGAATTCAAGACAATCAAAAAAATTTCTTTTGTCTAGATTGAAGAAATAGATATTAAACAACATTATCTAACATATATGCTCTAATGAAAATATTGTAGTGTACTGTTCAATAAGGATGAGAAAAAGAGACGAAAGCAAAATAAGAAATGCAAAAGATTAATCATAATATCTACTAAGATGCATAGCATTGATAGGCTTCTTAAGAGGTGTACCTTCCATATGTGCTATCTTGTAAGCACATGATCCATAGGCATCAGTAATGATGTATGGTCCAATCCAATTCAGACTGAACTTTCTTTTTTTGCCCATTAAAGCATTCACATTACATTAATTTTCATACATCACCAAATCACCCACTTAAAAAGAATGTTGAATAACCTTATCATTATAGCTTCGATGTAGAGTTTTTTGATAGGCTTGAATATGCTTGAGAGCATGTATATGATGTTCATGAAGCATCTCAATTTGTTGAAAGTGTTGTTTTCTATAAGAATTATCATCAATTATTCCCTTAAGAGAGATTCTTAGTGAATAAAGCTCTAACTCCAAAGGCATAATTACATCAACACTGTGACACAAGATTATAAGGAGTTGTACTGGTAGCTATACAGACACTTGTATGCTAGGCCATAAAGCATAGGTTAATTGAGTATGCCAATCCTTGTCACGTTTATTGATAGTCTTAGAAAAGATTTGTTCAATAATCCATTTGAATCCTCAACTTGACCATTTGATTGATGGTAATACGAAGTGGAAAATTAGTATTGGATATTTTATTTCTCAAGGAACTTCTTCACATCTTTGTTCATAAATGAAGTACCATTATCAAAAATCAAAATGGAAGGTATACCAAATTGAGAAATTATATTATCTAGAATAAACTAGCAGATTATATCAATGGTAGTGGATCAAAGAGGAATAATTTCTACCCAATTTGTAAATAATTTGTGGCAATGATTATGAAAGTATGTCCTTATGGGGAAGGAGGGGAAATTTTACCAATAAGATCTAAACCCCATAATAAAAATGGCCAAGACACAACCTGGGATCTAAGTTAATGGGCGAGAGCATGGATCAAATTGTTATGTTGCTGACACTTTTTGACAAAGGTAAACAAATCTATTTTCTTAATTTTCTAATAGCATCCCATTCAGAGAAACTATTGTAGCAAAGAATTTCCACAAAAATTCCTATTGCAAGCACCTGAATGTGCCTTTCCAAGAGAAATGGGGATCTCAGTCTTGTTAAGACAACAAAGAAGAAGGCCATTATCACCCCTTCTATAAAGGAAATTTCAAAGAATAATGTATGACGTAGAAATTTTATGAATTTGAGCTCTAGTGTTCTTACTTGTAAAAATTACCATCGATCTAATATCGAAAGATATGAGAATACCATTCATCAGGCTCTAAAGCATAAGAACAAGTCACTTCACTAGGATTATCAATAATAGCAGGTGAAGAAAGATTATGAATGATGAATTGATAATCCATGGAAAGATCTTCAAAGGATATAAGGGAAGTTGTGCTTGCCATAGCATCCACATGTTGATTGCCCTTTCTAGGGATAGGATCTATGATATAAGAAGAAAACTTATTTAACAATGATAAGGCCAAGTTATGGTATTGTGAGATTTTATTTTGTGTAGCTTGATATGTTCCTATAACTTGTCTTATAATCAACTGTGTGAGTCACGATAGATACGTAAATGTTAAATTTTAAAGGATAAAGCCACTTTTAGACCAACAATAAGGGCTTCCTACTTAGTGATATTGTTAGTACATAGGAAATTGAGATGATAGGATAAAGGGATTAGTTTTCTTGAAGGTGGTGTCAAAATAACACTAGTGCCTGAACAAGTTTGACACTTAGACCCATCAAAGTATGGTTAGTATTAACAGGTGACTGAGAGGGGGGGTGAATCAGTCAAAATAGTTTATACACAATTCAAACATTCAAGCTGACCGACATGCAACTATCCTTCCAAATTAACTTAAGCATTCTATAAATCATGAAAGCAGAGAACATCAAAGAAAAGAGATTTTGTTGGCATTTTTTATGATTATGTTGTGATTATCATTGATGAACACACACTTGCATTGAGATCATTTTTGTATGTATGAGTTATGCTCAACCGGCAATTGTTCCAATCAGTATGATGCATTATAGTCCTTAGACTGTTGGTGTTTTGCAGAAAGTGTTTACCGATCTGAAGTGGTATGTTAACCTCAAGCGGTTTGAGGATCTCAAGCGACACGAAGGATTAAAGCGGTAGAACACATATTTCCCAGTCTCCATTTTGTCAAACCGACAACCGGCATTTTGCTTGAACCGGTATTTTGTATGAACTGGTAATACTCTGTGATGAGTTACCAACTGACATTTTGTGATGAGTTACCATCCACCGATTGTTTGATTGTGTCGACACTTTAACGGTGCTTTTTATGTCGTATTACCAGATACGTCTAAATGCATTAAACCTAGGAAATTGTATTTGTCGTGCTCTGTGAATTGTACCTGTACCTACAAACACAATGCACTCAATAAATCATTACAAGCATGGTTAGTAAATTGAAACAATGAAAAGTAAAACCATAGCTAATCGACTTATTGTCTCCTAATAAATGCGAGTATGAATTTTGCTCTCAGATCTTAGTATGCAAATTCTAGTAACTTGAATACACTTAGATGGAGGATTTGAATGCTGAAAATGCATGATCTAGCAAGAATAGCATGATTAAGCTATATGAGTTCATGATTGATCTAGAAAATTAACTATAATGAAGGTGCAATTAAGCTAAAATGAGCATGATAACATTGCTAAGAAATGATAAACTAGAAGCTAGATGCCTATAGTAACAATGCTTAAGCTACGAATGAGATGGGATCCATATTGCTCAAAATGAGGTCTATTTATAGAATTTTCCAAGGCTAGGGGTGAGTTGGCATGAATCAACGATTGAGATTGATTTGAAGATATCAATGGTTAAATTGGAGGAGGTTGGAAAAGGGGGTTGGATTAAAGGGAACACTTAGTGACAAGTGTCAAAAAGGTTCTAGAAGATGTTGGATGAAAGGGGACATGGGGGTAGGTAGAATGGGTTAGGTTTAGGAGTGGTAGAAGTTAGGAGAATTTGAATTTAAAAATTCAAATATTAGGAAAATGGATAATTAATCTCAACAACTCATGATTTGATTTGTTTTAATTAATTAGGGGATTTAGAAGAAATGATTTTGGATGAGGAATTAATTAATTAAAGGGGTGAAATGAAATGAACCTATTTAATAAATCCTTAGATTTATTAATAAGTAGATGAATGAGAGATTTAATCAAATTGCTTAGTGAATTTAATTAAATTGGGAAGGAGAGATTAATTAAATAATTGCTTATGTAATTAATTATCTTCAGACCATTTTTAGGTGTATACATTTTGCCCCTCTTTGGAGCGAGGTGTGATGACGCGTTGATTCAAAGTATAATCTCATTTTGATGATGGTTTTGATTTGATAGGATGCCCCAACTCTTGATTGCTAAATCCCGGTATAATGATGCCCCCTAAGGATATCAATTGAGATAATTGATCTTTGCAGTTTTTGTGAGGTTGATATCCTGATAGATTTGATTTGATTTCTTCAACTGTTATTTGATGAAAGTGCGAGTTCTTTGATTAGCTTGATTGCTTAGATCAGTAAGATTGAAAAATATTGATTGATTTGATTTAGTCTGGTTTTAGGAAGGATTCATCCTGTATAAGACAACGATGATCAAAGCGTTTGGTTTCAGGAAGGATTCATCCTGTATAAGACATGATCAGAATGTCTGGTTTCAGGAAGGATACATCCTATATAAGACATGAATGAGAATTAGATTATTTGGTTTCAAGAAGGATACATCTTGTATAAGACGTGATAGAATTGATTAGGTTTGATTGATTGATTTCATTTGGTAAGATTGATTAGATAAAGAACTGATAGTTTGTTGATATCAGTTGCAGAAATTTTTGGATATGCTGATGTTGATTCTGTTGAGGAAGATAGCATAAGATTTTTGCTGAGTTGACAATATCTGGAGAGATATGAATCATCATTCTGATTATGTATACACTTTTGATGATACTTTGATGATTCCTGCGATAGATTTGACCTTGGATAAAAGGAGCTTTTGGGATCCACGCAAGAATGAAAGGCAAGCTAAAATGCAAAGCTATGACCAGACCAGTCACTGGATTATTTTGCATTTTTGTCATCATTGAGCTTTTGAAATTTGGGAAGTGAGTGCAAACATCGATGGTATAATCAAACCATGATGATCTGAGCACTATTTTCCTGGATTTTGATATAGCAAGTTAGCACAAGCATCGAGGTATAATTGAACCGAGATGACCTGAGTGTTGTTTGTGTAAAACAGGTAGTATTAATCATTTCAATACGCAAATTGGAAATGTCTTCAATGATAATCTGATGATCATGTCTCGAGACAAATTTGCACATATTAATGATTAATTTTCAGATAGCAGACAAGAAAAATATCATGTTTCTTCCTTGTTCCTCTAGTCAATGACATCCTGGAGTCACTTAGAAATCATGATAGCGAAAAGAAATATAGAAAAGTTGAGCAATCATGTTACAATCAATCATTCAAAAGATATTATTCCACTGAAAAGTGTGTGATGTGCTTAGATTGACTTCGTGATAGCTTGATAGTTGATAGTTTGATCTTGTGTTCCATGTTGGATGTGTCTCAGTTTTCGCTTGATAAGAGTTGTCTAATTGTTGTTCTACTTGTTTGATTAAGCTCAAAATTGATCAAAAGTTTGCCCCCAGCTAGGTGTAGGATTTTTCCCCAAGCCTAGAAACAAAGTCGTTATGATATATCTAGTGATCCAAATCATGGTAAGAAGCCACCTAGGATGCTTGCGTATGTATAAAGGCTTCATGATGATCAGTGCTGATGGAAGAATGAATGCATGAACTAATAGATGGAAGAGCTAGCTGACAGATAGCGCATGTTTGCCAGGTTTTCACCATCTGTTTTTATTGCACTTTTTCTGATATTTGATTTTATTATTATTTTTATTTCTTTTCACTTTTTTTTATTTTTCTGATTTTTCATTTTTTTTTTATTTTTTCTGATTTTTCATTGTTTTTGATTTTTCTAATTTTTCACTGTTTTTTTTTTTTTTTTTTTTTTTAGACATAGAACTTCTTCAGGTGCATGCTATTGATAGGTTCCTCGAGCTGATCTCCATCCTGTGTTGATAGCTGATATGTTCCTGATCTACATACTGCTGTGACCACAAACGGACCTAACCAGTTTGGTTCAAATTTGCCTTTCTTTTCTTGATCTGCATGGTTCCGTGGATTTTACTTTAGCACTAGTTCTCCAACTTGAAAGATTCTTGGTTTGACCTTATGATTATAGCTCTGACACATTCTTTGCTGATATATCTTTAGATGATCAAAGGCATTGTGTCTGCGTTCATGTATTAGTTCTAACTCTTGCAGTCTAGATACTCTTTTTTCTTCATCTGGGATGAGTCCTTTTAGTGATACACGTAGAGAGGGTATCTCTATTTCAATTGGCAATATGGCTTCTGATCCATATACAAGAGAGAAAGGTATGGCACCTGTCGGTGTGCGGATACGGGTACAGTAGGCCCATAGAGCAGGGTTTAGTTGGATATGCCAATCTTTCCCAGCATCATTCACTGTCTTTTTGAGGATTTTAAGAATAATTTTGTTAGATGCTTCTGCCTACCCATTTCCCTGTGGATAATATGGTGTGTAGAATCTGTGCTGGATTTTGAACTTCTCACATATCTCTTGTACATCTTGATTCTTGAATGGTCGCCCATTATCAGTGATAATGGTCATTGGTATTCCATAGCGATAGATGATATAATTCAAGTTAAATGCAACAATTTGTTTTCTTGTGATATTGATGAGAGGTACAACTTCAATCCATTTTGTGAAATATTCAGTAGCTACCAGGTTGAATTTGTGTCCATTAGATGAGGAAGGATTTATCTTTCCTACCAGATCAAGTCCCCATTGACAAAAAGGCCAAGATGTTGCTAAAGCATGTAGTTCTTGTGCTGGTGCATGGATCAAATTCCCATGGATCTGACATTGTTTGCATGTTCTTGCTATCTTACAAGAATCTCGTTCCATAGTCGGCCAATAGTAGCCCAAGCGTATGAGTTTTTTTGAAAGGGTAAGACCACTTGAATGAGTGCCACAAATGTCGTTATGGACTTCATGTAAAGCCTTTTCAGATTCTTCTTGTTCAAGACATCTTAAGAGAGTACCGTCTAGACCTCATTTATACAGGGTATTCGCGACGAGAGTATAATGGGAGGATTGGTGAATAAAGTTTCTCTTTTGGTTTTTCGATAAGTCAGGAGGTAAGACATTGTCTTTCAGGTATGTGTAAGTTTGGCCATAGCGGGAGGAATTGTGTCCAATAAGTTGACAGATGGTTTGGGAATTAGGACAATTATAGGCGGGATGAAACAACTCTTCAACTAGGAATTCATAATGCTCTTGATTTTCTTGTGTCTACAATAGCGAAGCAAGTGTAGCCATGGCGTCTGCTGCTTTGTTATCATTACTTGGAATGTGTTCAAAAGTTATTTCTACAAAGTATTTCTTGAAATCATCCACCATCTTTTTATAAGGCATGAGTTTGTCATCTTTTGTTTGATAGACATCATTGATTTGATTAATGACGAGCTGAGAGTTTCCAAAGACTTGGAGTTGTGTTATGTTCCATTCTACAGCCATTTTGATAAATAGAATGCTTGCTTCTGATTTATGTTGTGTTCCTTTATTGATGCTTTCTCTTGATCCATGATGTGTTCCATTATTGATGCTTGCTCTTGATCCATGTTGTGTTCCATTATTGATGTTTGCTCCTGGACTGATATTCGGGTGATGTATTGTAAGATATGGATCAAATCCTGCAATGTCTGTATATGAACAGGTAAAATTGACTTGCCATCTTTTGAATGGTTTCAAATATTTTTGCCCTGCTGGTTTTGATAGAGAGATTGCTGTGTAGATCATTCATACCAATGATAGTTGCCTTTGTTGGTGTTATTATGATAGATAACTTCTCTTGATAACATTCTAGTAAAGTGTCAAATCTCTCATCTTTCGGTGCCTTGAGGAGGTTTTCACCGTTAGATACATCCTTTATTTTTACTTTTTCCCAGTCTAATGTTGCCAATAAATGGTTTTCACCATCAGACTTGATATTGTTTTCTTGATTTTCACTTTTGCGACTAGGAGATTTGACAACCATTTGACTTGAAGATACATTAGCGGAATCTTTGGTGAAATTTGTTGCGGGTTTGATTTCATCAAGATATAAGGATATGGCATGGTCATTAGGTAGGGTATCAATGTTAGTATGTCCTTCATTTTCCCAGTCCATAGGTTCAGGATAGCTTAAGGATAAAGGATCTTCAGGTTGAATAGTTTCAAAGATATTAGGGGTCATGATAGAGATGTCAGAGCTTTTAGTATGTATTTCAATGTCTAGAATGATACTCTCATAAGAATGACCTCGTATAAGAAAATCCTAATCGTCCTCGGTTAAGTCCATGTCAGTCGAATGTGATTTTGATTCAAGTAGGCTAGTTCCTAACATTTGTTCTGCATACGCGTGAACTACATTGACTACTATATCTGCTTCTTCATCCGTCTCAATGTGAAGTTGCTCTTCTTTGTTTTTCCATGATAGCAAATATTCTTCCTTTCCTTGATCGTTCAACTACATTTGTTTTTCCATGTTTGATAGAATTGATTCAAATGATTGTTCCTTGGATTGTGTACTTGAAGCTACTACCTCTCTATTATGTGAAATTATGATCTCTTGAGCTGATTTCTGATTATTACAACACTGCAATGGATTTGAGTCTGCTGATATTTTGATTCATTGTCCATTGTATAGAAATTTTATGCACTGATGATCTATTGATAGAATAGCTTGTATGTCCTGAATCCATGGTCTCCCCAAGAGTATGTTGTATGGTAGGTCCAAGTCTAAAACTTGACATGTTGTATCTTTTTGCAAGGGTCCCACTATGATGGGTAATATCACCATTCCTTTAGATGAATGCTCTTCTTCATTATGTTCTTTGATTTTTATCCTTTTCTGGGGATCAACAGCATCTTCTGAACAACCTAGAGCACGAACAAGATTCATAGAGCAAATGTTCAAGCTAGCTCCCCCTTCTATCAGGATACGTTTAACAAGCGTTCTATGAATGAGGACTTCAATTTGCAAGGAAGCACTATGGGGATTTTGCAAGGAATCAATGCTTGGATATGAAGGAGATGAGCTTTGAATAGGATCCTCTGAAATAGGCTTGATGGCAATTTTGGAAATCGCTTGGGAATTTTCAGCTTTGTATGTGTTATTTGGCAAGGATGCTATGGAAGGTTCTTGCAAGCTTTCAGGAGGTGTAGGAATAGATGCCTTTGGATAATCAATTTTCTTATGTATGGATGGATCATTGTTAGATATAGGTGCATGATTTTGATCTTCTTTAGCCAAATCCTTTAGGGATCTCTTTAAGAGGTGCATAAAAGAGCCACATTTCTTTGGAAATGTATTTAAATCCTTGTGAGGTTTTAACATAGTTGGATTTTGATTTTGAACTTGTTTGATTTCTCTAATATGTTGGTTTGTTATGTCTTCTTCTTGTGTTTTGATTTGGTATGTCATGTTGATATGATTTTCAGCTATTTCAAATGTTTCAGCGATCTTATGTCTCTGCTCTCTTGTTAAAATGGGCATTTTGTTTGATATTGTGCTAAGATTTGATTGTCGAAAAGGTTGTTTTGAGTAAGTGATCAATAGTCAATTTCAAGGCCATAGAGTGATATGACACTAAAAGAGGATTCAAGTGTTTAAAAGTTTGCAAGTTTTTCAATCTTCGGTTTAGGAGTGCAATGATGGTGATTGATAAGAACCAAGTCCAGTAGGAAAGATATATCCTACGATGTGGGACAAGATTATCCTGACCAAACGTTTCAGTTTCATGATAAAGGATGATTGATCCTAAGGAGAAACTATGTTTGAGTGATCAGTTTACCAAAGAGGGTGATAATGCACTTTGAGATGTTTAGATCTTGAACTTGTTGGGGGTAAGCACTTTGAAAATCTTAGGGTGTTTATCTTCTAAAGTTTGATTTTGACGGATGATAACTTGACCAAGCAAACCAAGCAGACAATCTAAGCATGGATTGATAGATAACAGGTGTTTATGCTTACTGCAAATTAATCAGGCATAAATGATAAATCAGAAACAGGCACGCAAGACACAGTTCTGGACTAACAAATGCAAATTTTCATACGACTGATTATGCAGCATAGGACGACAAGAGATACAAGACAAAAGGAGAGACTAGTGACTTCATGTGAGCAATAGTTTTTCGTACGACATAGAACCTTGACTAGTACAATAGAAGATCAAGTAGTACGACAGAATATCTTGACTTGTACAACAAAGGATCAAGAAAAATGACAGAGACTTCTGACTCGTACGACAGGTATTTGAACAGTGATAAAAAGTGTTTGTTTGTTTGAGTTTTGATCACTGAATTTTGATGTTTTACTTTGGTTTTCCAGTTTTAAGTGTCTGATTTTTTAATTTTAGGGATGAATACACAACAAACACATGATGTGATACATGACTCTCAATCAAGCTAAACCCTAAGGAAGTTGGCTAAGAATGAAAACCTTTGCTTGCTAACTTAGGTACACACCCAATAGCTAATCAGAATACGACCGCTGAGTCTCACGCAATGGATTCTCAACATCGTATTATCCGACTCCAAACACTAATGGGGGCACGATATGGCAAGTGTCTTGGGAGAGTTACTATCTCTCTTGCATAAACATTATCACCCTTTCGGAGGTGAATCGAGTAGCTTCTATTTTAACCGGCACTAGTAAGGGATCCGTTCAGCGCGTTGGGGTATAAACTCAATTAAGAGGTCTCCCAGGCTTGAAAACCAAGGTTTGATATACCCGAAGGTACGAAGGAGAGCTATTCCCGAGAATTGTCGTTGCTTTGATTTTCATCAATAACACATTTATTTTATAGTGGGTTGGATTACTTGGCGTTAGCTGTTCCCACTTAGGTCGTTCCCCTCTCACCGACCTTAATGGCTAAGAGTTAATAACTCCTCGGGAGGGCAGGCCTGCTAAAGAGATTCACTAATGAAAGCAAAAAGATGAGTCTAGCTTTCTGATAACCTAAGAAAGGTGAGAGCATACTCGCCTATCATCACAAGCACATAAGACATGATAGTTCATTTCTTTAAGCCCAAATTGAAGTGTGCCTAAAAATCTTTAAAGAATACACAAAGTTTTTGTTGAATCCTTAGGCAACCTACAAAATAGATCCATTAGTAGTCATGATTGTGTTTTGAATTTCTCTTTGACAAGCGTATCTTTGACAAGCGTCCTGTAGAAAGAGTTAGGCTGCAAACATCTCATAGACATAACAAGATTAGCATTAGTGATCCAAACTATGAAATTTTAGCCTAACTTCAAATAGGCATAACTTTCTGCTAGGGACTCGAAATTACAAGCCATTTACCTCGTTGGAAAGGTCTCCAAGAGTTCTAGATGCAATTTTCAATTGTGGTGCCCTCTCCCCACATTGTGGGGTTGGGGATGCTCAGTGCCCCGCCCCCCACGTTTCACCTTTTTTTTAATATTTAAAAAAAATAAAAAATTCCCTCTATTAAATCAATAGGAGTATATTAAATATATGTTTTTTTTTAAATCTTTGTTCTCAAATATGTGCATACACATTTAGTAGGTTTCTTTAAAAAAAAAAAACATTCCCAAATGAAAATTCCAGAATAGAGTTTTCCAGCAGCAAAATGAATAAAACTGGGTATGGATTTTTTGGCAACCCAACAAAAGGGTAAAACATATACAGTGTGAAACCAAGATTTAAATACTAAACTTTCCAATTCTTTCCTTCGCAAATAGAAAATTGCGGAAATATCATAACCCAAAAACCAATTTTGCATCAACGGAAAGGAAAAAATAATTGCACAATCAGAGACAATTTAAAAATAAACGAACAAGCAAAGAAATTCAGGCAACCAACTTGCAGAGCTTTCCTAGAGGAAAATTTGAGAAGAGTCATCCCAATCCTCCCCAAAATACCAAGGTTCACACCAAACCCCCATAACCACCAAAGAGGAGAAATTTTGTCCAGCATGAGAAGAATCCTCTTTCCCAAAAAAATTCCCAATATAAAGCCATTTTCTCCAAAATTTCATTTAGGGCATAAATTCACTTTTTAATAAAAATTGAAAATCTTATTCAATTCAAAACATTTACATAACATATATAAAACAAATTTCTATTATTCTTTTATTTTTTCTTTTTTTCTTTTCAACACAAAAGTCAATAAATATTTTAATAACTAATAAATAAAAAATCAACTTTCTTTCTCTTCCATTTTTTTAAATACAATTACTCAAGCCAAGATATGATTTTCAATAATAATCCAACATTCACTCTAATTAGATAATTAAAATTAATCGATTAACTAATTAACCATAAGATCATTCTAAAGTTATTATTCTTAATTTCCTTTAATCAACACGACACACATTAATTACTCATTAACTACTCAAGAAGAGAATAGTCAATCACACAGAATGCATAATACGCAAAACTCAACTTAAACAAAATAAGGAGATGACCTACATACCGACATCGTAAAAGTGGCCTACTTGGCGAACCAACAGGGTAGACAAAAGATTGATGACGCTCACAACAAGCAAGGATGGGGTTAACATAGGGCCTTAGAACCATCTCCTCCACTTCCATTGGGTTAATTAGGTACACTCAGACCTATGGAGCCAGGTGGAGTCGATACCTTGTACTTGCAATTTTCTGCATCACCGAACCATGCATACATATTTATACACAAGCATGGTAAACAAATGGGTGAAGGAGAATTGTGATGTTCCGTGTCGCATCAAAATGAGTGAAGAAAAATCATCCCCTCACACCCCATATACTTTCACACAACATGACAATATATACATAAAGCAAATCGCACATGAATCAAATATGTTAGTCCATCTTTAGTAAAACATATATAAACTTGAAATTTCATCATTTATAAAGTATAATACAAAAGCGAAATTTACAACTACTCATCAATAAGCAATAATGCACAATCATGTTCAACAAATCACACCAAATTGTCATACTAGAATAACACATCACAATCACAATAAATCAACCATCCACATAAGCCACTGAAAAGCCAACCTTGGTCAACGAGGTCAAAAACGGTTTGAACAAGGTAGGGGTACTACACGTAGCTACACTAGACATTGGGAGGCTACATATCCAAGAGCCATATTTCCTCTAGACTACCCAAGAGGAGATCTTGATCCACGGGTGAGACAAACAAACTCTTGTATTAAGAAGAGAGGAGATAAGGCATTTAAGGAGCAGTATGACGGTGATGCTCATGGTCATAGGGCATTGTGTAGAGGTAGTGGAGGATGACACATTTGTAGAGATGCCTAACTCGAGGATATGCAAGTCATCACCACCTATGCCACACTCTGAGGTGTCAAGGCAGTACGAGCAATGAGAGAGCAGTAGGGTCATGCCCCCAGCTAGAGTATCTTAGTCTTCTGCCTCTTCTAATCCTACTTGGCAAGAAGGAGATCCAAGTAAGAATATGTGATTAGATTTAAATTTTATTATTATTTATGAAATGTATATGTATATATAGCTAATATCAAATTATCTCTCTATAGCTAGTGCATAGGGATGTTGTGACTTTATCCATCACGTACTTTCTAATATTATCACATCATGACACATTTTATAGTACTCGTAGTTCACACATAGATCTCAGTAGAGTGCCAAGTGGCACAAAGATCTATTTGATGCCATTAGAGTAGAGTTGGAGATTACACATGAGGAGAGGGAGCAACTACAATATGAGCTCATGGAGGCTTGAGAAAATTCAGTGATACAAAGAGGTATCGTGTTAAAGAGGGATAGGAGAAGGTCCTCTAGGAGTCACTCACATTCCACATCAACTCACCGAAACACACACATGGGGCCACTATGTTAAGGACCAAAGGGCTCAGGTAGCCACCATCCATAGAGTTGTTGATGTAAACACCATATTTTATATGAGTGGTGATGATATGTATATTTTATCAAAAAACTATGTGTATATATATAATGATCTTTTCTCAAATTTGTCCATTGATATGCAAAACAATGTGTTATATTTCTTTCATACATAGGAAAATTAAATGATAATACATAGGAAAATTGAATGATAAGATAACATAAAGAAATTTAAATTCCTAAGAAATTAATTACATAATGAATTCAAGACAATCAAAAAAATTTCTTTTGTCTAGAATGAAGCAATAGATATTAAACAACATTATCTAACATATATGCTCTAATGAAAACATTGTAGTGTACTGTTCAATAAAGATGAGAAAAAGAGAAGAAAGGAAAATAAGAAATGCAAAAGATTAATCATAATATCTACTAAGATGCATAGCATTGATGGGCTCCTTAAGAGGTGTACCTTCCATATGTGCTATCTTGTAAGCACATGATCCATAGGCATCAGTAATGATGTATGGTCCAATCCAATTCAGACTAAACTTTCTTTTTTTGCCCATTAAAGCATTCACATTACATTAATTTTTATACATCACCAAATCACGCACATAAAAATAATGTTGAATAACCTTATCATTATAGCTTCGTTGTAGATTTTTTTGATTGGCTTGAATATGCTTGAGAGCATGTATATGATGTTCATGAAACATCTCAATTTGTTGAAGGTTTTGTTATCTATAAGAATTATCATCAATTATTCCCTTATGAGAGATTCTTAGTGAATAAATCTCTAACTCCAAAGGCATAATTACATCAACACTGTGACACAAGATTATAAGGAGTTGTACTGGTAGCTATACAAACACTTGTACGCTAGGCCATAAAGCATAGGTTAATTGAGTATGCCAATCCTTGTCACGTTTATTGATAGTCTTAGAAAAGATTTGTTCAATAATCCATTTGAATCCTCAACTTGACCATTTGATTGAGGGTAATACGAAGTGAAAAATCAGTATTGGATATGGTATTTCTCAAGGAACTTCTTCACATCTTTTTTCTTAAATGAAGTACCATTATTGAAAATCAAAATGGAAGGTATACCAAATCGAGAAATTATATTATCTAGAATAAACTAGCAGATTATATCAATGGTAGTGGATCAAAGAGGAATAATTTCTACCCAATTTGTAAATAATTTGTGGCAATGATTATGAAAGTATGTCCTTATGAGGAAGGAGGGGAAATTTTACCAATAAGATCTAATCCCCATAATAAAAATGGCCAAGACACAACCTGGGATCTAAGTTAATGGGTGAGAGCATGGATCAAATTGTTATGTTGCTGACACTTTTTGACAAAGGTAAAGGAATCTATTTTCATAGTTTTCTAATAGCATCCCATTCAGAGAAACTATTGTAGCAAAGACTTCCCACAAAAATTCCCGTTGCAAGCACCTGAATGTGCCTCTCCAAGAGAAATGGGGATCTCAGTCTTGTTAAGACAGCAAAGAAGAAGGCCATTATCACCCCTTCTATAAAGGAAATTTCA
The DNA here is from genome assembly GCF_030272615.1 of Cryptomeria japonica. Taxonomy (NCBI): domain Eukaryota; kingdom Viridiplantae; phylum Streptophyta; class Pinopsida; order Cupressales; family Cupressaceae; genus Cryptomeria; species Cryptomeria japonica. The sequence continues at coordinate 427,707,474 of NC_081408.1, forward strand.
AAGAATAATGTATGACGTATAAATTTTATGAATTTGAGCTCTAGTGTTCTTACTTGTAAAAGTTACCATCGATCTAATATCGAAAGATATGAGAATACCATTCATCAGGATCTAAAGCATAACAACAAGTCACTTCACTAGGATTATCAATAATAGCAGGTGAAGAAAGATTATGAATAATGAATTGATAATCCTTGGAAGGATCTTTAAAGGATATAAGGGAAGTTGTGCTTGCCATAGCATCCACATGTTGATTGCCCTTTCTAGGGATAGGATCTATGATATAAGAAGAAAACTTATTTAACAATGATAAGGCCAAGTTATGGTATTGTGAAATTTTATTTTGTGTAGCTTGATATGTTCCTATAACTTGTCTTATAATCAACTGTGTGAGTCATGATAGATACGTAAATGTTAAATTTTAAAGGATAAAGCCACTTTTAGACCAATAATAAGGGCTTCCTACTTAGTGATATTGTTAGTACATAGGAAATTGAAATGATAGGATAAAGGGATTCATTTTCTTAAAGGTGGTGTCAAAATAACACTAGTGCTTGAATTAGTTTGACACTTAGACCCATCAAAGTATTGTTAGTATTAACCTGTGACAGAGAGGGGGGGTGAATCAGTCAAAACAGTTTATACACAATTCAAACATTCAAGCTGACTGGTATACAACTATCCTTCCAAATTAACTTAAGCATTGCATAAATCATGAAAGCAGAGAACATCAAAGAAAAGAGATTTTGTTGGTATTTTTGATGATTATGTTGTGATTGTCATTGATGAACACACACTTGCATTGAGATCATTTTTGTATGTATGAGTTATGCTCAACCGGCAATTGTTCCAACCGGTATGATGCATTATAGTCCTTAGACTATTGGTGTTTTGCAGAAAGTGTTTGCTGATCTGAAGCGGTATGTTAACCTCAAGTGGTTCAAGGATCTCAAGTGGCACGAAGGATCAAAGCGGCAAAACACATATTTCCCAGTCTTCATTTTGTCAAACAGGCAACCAACATTTTGCTTGAACCAGTATTTTGTATGAACTAGTAATACTCTGTGATGAGTTACCAACTGACATTTTGTGATGAGTTACCATCCACCTATTGTTTGACGGTGTCGACACTTTAACGGTGCTTTTTATGTCATATTACCAGATACGTCTAGATGCATTAAGCTACGAATGAGATGGGATCTATATTGCTCAAAATGAGGTCTATTTATATGATTTTCCAAGGCTAGGGGTGAGTTGGCATGAATCAATGATTGAGATTGATTTGAAGATATCAATGGTTAAATTGGAGGAGGTTGAAAAAGGGGGTTGGATTAAAGGGAACACTTAGTGACAAGTGTCACAAAGGTTCTAGAAGATGTTGGATGAAAGGGGATATGGGGGTAGGTAGAATGGGTTAGGTTTAGGAATGGTTAGGTTTAGGAGTGGTAGAAGTTAGGAGAGTTTGAATTTAAAAATTCAAATATTAGGAAAATGGATAATTAATCTCAACAACTCATGATTTTATTTGTTTTAATTAATTAGGGGATTTAGAAGAACTGATTTTGGATGAGGAATTAATTAATTAAAGGGGTGAAATGAAATGAACCTATTTAATAAATCCTTAGATTTATTAATAAGTAGATGAATGAGAGATTTAATCAAATTGGTTAGTGAATTTAATTAAATTGGGAAGGAGAGATTAATTAAATAATTGCTTATTTAATTAATTATCTTCAGACTATTTTTAGGTGTATACAGTATTGTAATCCTATTGGACCGACATGAAATCATATTCCTTTATAAGGACATCATGTCGAGGGTTTTAGGTTGTTGTTGTTGCGGTTGATGTTGTTGCTAGGGTTTAAGGTGGTTGAGGAGTCAGAGAGAGTATGAATGTGTAGAAGACTGAAGTAATGTTGGAATGCATTAGGAATGAGCTATCAAGGATCTAACCAAGCAATCTGTGCTATTTGCTAGATCACTCACTTGTTGATTACTCACATCTTCGACAAGTCTATAGCCCTTAACCAGGTAGGCCCAAAAGCCTTTTGTAAATCCTCTAACAAGGTGGTTCACATCTGTGGATCTAAAATCCTCTAGCAAGGTAGTCTTTAATTGAACTTATCTCCTAATAGAGATTGAGATTCCTAACAAGATCTATTCTGGTAAAGAACATTGTAAGACCTTAACTGGTCTGGTTCCTATTCTGCAGATAGTTACTTGTGAGTTCCATCTCACTGTGGTTTTTCCCATTTGGGTTTCCACGTCAAATATCTTGTGTTATGGTGGTATTGATTCTGTGGGTGAATGTCTTATTTGCATTTTGGTTTGCATGTGAGTTAACCGGTTTGTCTGTTAAACTATTTTACCGGTTTATCACTAGACTGTTTAAGTGTTTGAGTACAGTGTTTTACAGTATACTAATTCACCCCCCCTCTTAGTATTCATCAATTGGTATCAAAGCATGCACAGATAAGCATCACATAACACTAGCAATTATATGTGGAAACCCTCGGTTAGAGGGAGAAAACTATGGTGGGGATAACCCACAATCTCTTTTACTGTAGTGAAAAAGAGTTCCCTGTTAAGAGCTTACAACCAGTTCTTTTTGAGAACATCACCCTGTTAGAAGTGATTGGTATCTAGTTAAGAATACCTTAGAACTTGTTAAAGTTCACCTTGCTAGAGGATTTTACAACTTCATATCTAAAGTGACTTGGTTAAGAGATTTTACATAAAGAACCGGTTAAGATTCATCCTATTAAGGGATTTACAATGTTGCAATTGTTAGAAGGCAACAAAGATGATTGATCTGTCTGATGACACTACCTCTGTCCCATAGATCCACTTTGCATGCTTTGTTCTTCTTATCGGTGTCGGCTTCACCGATTCATACCTCTATTTGTTGCTCTCTATTCTGCTCCCCCTATTTACATTCACACAAATATTTTTCACATTTACAACAATAAATATCATAATGAATGATTTGAGTGCCTTTAGTTCTAGAGCCAACTTTCCCTCCAAAAATCATATTCAAAATTTTGTTATCGTGCCTCAAATTACTCTTCAAAAATCATTCCAAGAATATCGGTCAAGACAGTCGTTCATGGCGATAAGCCCGTCGGTTGAAAAGAGAAGACTATCGGTTGAGACTCCTGTATTGCTGATTGTTGCCTATGTACTGGTTCAATTCTGCCTAACTGGTTACCTCCTATATACCGGTCTACTCACTGCTTAGTCGGTTACCTCCTGTATACTAGTCTAGTCACTTCTTAGTCGGTTAACCCCTGTATACCAATCTACTTACTGTCGATAGGAATAAGGACTCTTGTTCTTCATCAGTTACCATTTACTCCTTTATCGATGGATTGTGGAGACTTAGAAGATGATGTTGCCAACAATTACAACCCTTTCATCGGTCATACAAAATGCATCATAATGCCAACAAACTCCCCCTTTGGCATTGGTGGAAAACACTACAAAGTAGTCATGTATGTGTCGGTTCTGACCCCTATTTCACCTACCTTATGTACATATACAAAAAACCCCTTTTGACATCAATGGCAAATAATATACAAAAGGATTCATGAAAGTAAAGCAAAAATGTCTTTGAAATTTTCTTTAGTAGCTTGCAAAGAGGATTGCCATGAAGGCTTCACCTGTTTCATGGCGTTGAAGTGTCCATGCAAAATTGTAACAAAATCCTCCATTTCATCTATTGACTTACAGTCAGGTGCACTGATGATATTTTTTGCTTCTTTGACATTCCTTTGCACGAAATCAATGATCAGTGCAAGGTAGCATTGTAGCTCTAGCAGATTAAGAGCTCGTTTATCCTCTTCCTCTTTTAACTTTTTGATTTCATGAGTTAACTGTTTGACCTTTCAACTAAAGTTCGTTGTCGAGCTTGTTAAAGGATCAAAATAACCTATCAGATCTTGGATTTCCCTTTGAGTTTGAGCTCTTTTATCTTCAAGTTCTTTGATTGAATTGGTGAAGCTTGATGACTTGACCAATAATTGGCCAACTTCCTGTAGTATAGATTTTACCTCTGAAGTGCCGGTGGAGGGAGAAACTTTGCCAACTGATATTAGTTCCATTAATTTTTAACCTCTCTTTGTTTCATACTGTCTAATTGCAACCTTCTCCAGATCGGTTGCCTCTGAACCGATTGCTTTGACAAGAGTTCCCAACTGATCAATGATGAGTGCATTGTCATCAACCGCAATGTCAGGAATGAGATCAGACATAATGGTTTTTGCAGTATTAAGAATTTTGGTCTTCTTTTTCTTTTCTCTAAGTTTTGCCTTTTCAGCTTGAAGTTTCAATTTTTTCAGAAACTTTCATTAATTGTTTGGGGGTCATCTTCTTTATGTCAATTATAGAGTCTTCTTATTCTTCCTCCTCTGTTTATTCTTCCTTTTCTTCACCCTTGACCTCAGAGCTAGCTGCGGTGGTGAATTTTGCTTTCTTCTTTTAACCACTGTTTTCTTGGTCTCATATGTTTCCTTCATCTCTTCTTGCTTCTTTTCTACTTCTTTTTGTTTTTCTTCCTTCTCCTCGGTTTCCTTCTTCTCTGACTCTTCAACATGTGGTATTGATGTATTTATCACCTTTAGATTTCCTTCCTCTGCACCTTTCTCTGACAAAAGGGGTTCATTGTCAGTAGGATTTATTGTTATTGAAGATGTGTGAGGTGTATCTTCATAAGGTATATCTTCAACTATAACTTCATCTTCATTGGGATGCTTGGTTTGAGTAGTTCCCTTTTCTAGTGAAACATCAATATTAATAGTTTCAACGGTTGATTTGCATTCAACCGATTTCTCTACATCCTTAGTCAGATTAGGAATATCTGACACAACATTACCAATGATATCATCAACTGAGAAAACATCAAAACCTTCAGTAGAGTCTTTGTTTTTACCTTTCCCTTTGTCAAGGGCAGCTGCACCTTGGTCCTGTTTTGTTCCCTTTGCTATTTCTTCTTTAGCTTCTTTTTGCTTTCTCAAGATTGATTTCCATAAGGCAACACCCTCATCATGCACACCTTAGACATCTCCTATGGCCACTCTCCCTGTCCTGTTCCTTATTTTGAAGCATTGAATACATGCTTCTGCCAACATAGATGCTTGATTATAATCAAGCTCATGTTGCACTTCCATGAGTGATTTTATCCTGTGCTCTTTCTCAATAGCTGAAGTTGTTTTCCATCTCCCTTCAATTTGATTTTGCAAGTCTGATGGAACTATTCCATATAGTTCACTAGGAGTTCTAAGAACTTATGCATGTTCCACATAAGTGCGTCTTTAATTTTTTTATTTGTCCTCCTCATTGCAGAGGGGATATTTTCTCCCAAAATAAGATAGACATCCAAACTCTTTGATCCCATGGATCAATTCATCAACAGTTGGAATTACATTTCTACCACTTCTTTTGACTTCTCTTATTTTCACATTAGATTGGGTATCAGTGTTATCACCCTCATTTTCATCTTTCTTAGGCTTCTTATTAGCCTTTGTGTCAACTGTCCCTTCATGCTTTTTCTTCTTTGCATATGTTACTCCTACCAGTTTATCTTTACCCGGTGAAGATGCAAGAGTATCTGTTTCCTTTTCTTTTGTGTATGATGTCAACTTGTTGGTCCCTTGGGTTTTGCCTTTGACATTTTCTTCTTTTCTCATGTTTGTTCTTTAACTTTGGTTGATTTGGCCCCTATTTGTTCACTAGTACCGGTGGAAGTAGTGGCACTAGATGCTTCACCTCCATACTTTCTGTCTAGTGTATGAATCATTTTCCTTACTTTCCTTTGTATGATTGTCTCCTTAAGTTCATGTTTTATTTTGGAGCTTTCCTCCTCATAAGTTCCAAATTTCTTTGCTTTTCTGTCTACTGGTTTAGACAGTAACATGTTTGCATACACCTTAGTAATGTCTTCTCTAAACCTCATAACCCATAGCAAGTATCCAAAAGGTTCTAGGTTGAACCGCTTGAATGATGCAATAATCGATGTCAACCAAAAAACAAATGTTGTCCTTATACTTCTGAACTATACCGGTTGGGATTATCTCTCTTTTGTGCATTCAGGTTTGGAATTATTTAAAATATCCCCACATTGTTTCCTCAAAATTATCACCTAAATCCCTAATCATTTCACATATTTGAACCATGATAGGTTTATCCTTGGACCACACAACATTTCCCTTACCGAGAAATAAATTTTGCACATAGAAAAATACACATACCAGTAGTGATCCATACTTGAATGGCTATTTCTTGTCCTTACTAATTTGCTCCATATTTACTAGAAATTAACTTTTGATCATCTCATAAATATAATATGTTGCATCCTCCTTGATGATTCGAAAGGCTGCATGTATAGCACCGCTCGACACATTGTTCATGCAACTTGATTGATAGACCCTATAACCCAGCACTGTAGAAGAAAACCTCACTTTTGCATCCTCAATATGAGCGATTGTCATTGCTCTCCTATTACATCAGGATTGAGTCAATCGAGTGACTCTGATAGATGATATTGTTCTTAAGGTTAGTGCTTCACCTGTTGTGCTAAACCCTGTTACTATCTGAATTACATCCTTTGTAATCTTGATCGGTGCTTCAGCTTCCAACCATAGAAATTGATTATGCACTCTGCTTAATACATACCTAACCCAATCAGCATGAAATTGATTGAGAGTCAACAGCATTTGACAAACCCTTGGTCTTTAGATGCAAATATTTTGCCTTCAACAGATCATGATTACAGAATCGTTTGAATTCAATTCAAATAAATTTGTCTCCAAATTCTTCAAGCTTGGAATGGATGAAGGAGTGAATATCTTCAACCTATAACACACCAGAGGGAATAGATGATAGGACACTGGTCATGTTGATCTCTCTAGCCTTCATAGGATGCAGTTTAAACTCGGGTTGTGGTTCCTTAATTGCTTCAACCAACACAGGAGGCGATACAGAAGCTGCCATGATGAACTTCAATCAAATTATTTAAAATAGGGTTTGAATACCTAGAATACCTTCTCCTCTAGGGTTTCCAATCACCACTATCATGTTGCTTGATCACTTTGCACAAATAACACTTGCAATATTTCAATCGCCTTAGGTCACACAAGAGCTCAAGAATGTTCACAAGAAATCAAGGTAAATGAAATGTGTTGACATTTTTTTATTTATCCATTAAGGTTTATCGATGGTTCAATGCAACAGCTAGTTTGTGTAATTTTGACCATTTACAACTTAAGGTACACCGATTTACTTTTTACCGGTTGCTTGTTATCGATACTGGTACACAAACAACATTTACCAAATAAGAGCTTTAAACAAACTTTTATGCATCTAAACTATGCAGATAGACATAACCTCATATCAGTTCAAGGGATTCAATAATGATCTTACTATATGTGCTCCCCCTGAGCATCAGTATGCCTAGTTTGAAGAGGAATTGTCATCACTGATGGATGATGACTTAATTTCAAAATGATTTTCTCCTTCTTTTCTTTCTTCCTTCTTAATCCATGTCTTTTTCATTTCATTCCTCACTTCTTCAATTGTCTTCTTTCCTTTCAGGTCATTTTTGCCCTTTCTTCTTGCCAAATTGGTTCTTGTCTTCAGACCGGTTATAAGATCGGTTCCTACATTCTTTGGCTAAGTGATCAATCTTATGAAAATTGAAACATGCCATACCAGTTGTCCTTCATGGTCCTGCATTATTTCTCTGACCCATTCTCATTTTGCAATTTGCTGCACCATGACCAAAATGACCACAAGTGGAACAGGTGGCATTGAACTGATTATTCCTTTTATCAGGGCTAACCGGTTTGAATGATGATCTTGATACATTTGACTTGAACATGCATTCTTTAGCTTTGTGTCCATATTTATTACATGTAAAGCAATATCCATTAGAGCTTATTCTATTTGACATGCTTCTAGATCAATATCTACACTCATAAGTAGTGTGACCATACTTGTGACAATTATAGCAATAACCATCAAAGGTGAAAGACTTATTTTGACTAATCGGTTGATTTCTACAGACATTAGACTTATGACCTATTTTACCATAATGATTGCAAGAAGATTTAGAAAACTTCATACCTTTCATTTCTGAATTATTCCTTTTATCATCCTTCATCTTTTTGGATTTAGATGATTCTCTAGTTTTTGTAGGACCTGCACTGGAGTAACCAAGACCGATTGTCTCCTTTGTTCTCCTCGAAGCTTTTAATTGTTCATCTATCTTCTTAGAGCTTTCATTAAATTTCCTCAGCTTTTCATTTCTCTCATTTGTAGCTTTCAACTCATTTTTGAGTTGTTCAATCTCTTTCATAATCTTCTCCTTTTCCTTTGTGTTGTCATGCAGAAGCTCATATATGTATTCATTCTCCTGAGTGAGAATTTGGATTTCTTCATCTTTTTCAATGATGATTGCATCATTTTTTCTTAGGGCTTCTTCAGCAAGCCTTTTGGCTTTATCAACTCTCAACAAAGCTTCTTCTCCATCTCTTTTTCTTTTAGCTGCTATCCTGCTGACTTCTAGTATTTCAGTCATTCTCAGGGCCTGACTTTCATGCTCTCTTTTTACATAAGTGATTTCTTCAGTCAGCTTCTTATTTTTTTCCATCAATTCTGAGACTTCTTCTTCTGCTTCTTCAAATCTACTCTGTTCAGAGAGTTGATCTATGATATCTTGAATCTTATTTAGTTGTAGAGCTATTTAGCAAGAGATTTTCTCAGTCTCTTTTTCAGCAGCAATAATTTCATTAGCTTCATCAACCTGCTTCTGATACCAGTATTCCTCCATGATCTTTTCCTCAAGTTGTCAATCTTTTCTTCAGAGGACCAAAGCTCTGATACCAATTGTTAGTATTAACCAGTGATTGAGAGTTGGGGGGGAATTAGTCAAAATAGTTTATACACAATTCAAACATTCAAGCTGATCGGTCTGCAACTATCCTTCCAAATTAACTTAAGCATTGCATAAATAATGAAAGAAGAGAACATCAAAGAAAAGAGATTTGCATGCATAGATAAGCATCACATAACACTGGAAATTATACGTGGAAACCCTCAGTTAGAGGGATAAAACCATGGTGGGAATAACCCACAATCTCTTTTACTGCAGTGAAAAAGAGTGCCCTGTTAAGAGTTTACAACCAGTTCTTTCTGTGAACATCACCATGTTAGAAGTGATTGGTATCCAGTTAAGAATACCTTAGAACCTGTTAAAGTTCACCTTGCTAGAGGATTTTACAACTTCATATATGAAGTGACTCGATTAAGAGATTTTACATAAAGAACCAATTAAGACTCGCCCTGTTAAGGGATTTACAATGCTGCAATTGTTAGAAGGCAACAAAGATGATTGATATGTCTGATGACACTACCTCTGTCTCATAGATCCACTTTGCATGCTCTATTCTTCTTATTGATGTCGGCTTCACCGATTCATACCTCTATCTGTTGCTCTCTATTTTGCTCCCCCTGTTTACATTCACATAGATCTTTTTCACATTTACAAAAACAAATATCATAATGAATGATTTGAATGCCTTTAGTTATAGAGCCAACTTTCCCTCCAAAAATAAGATTCAAAATTTTGTTATTACCCTCCAAAAATCATTCTAGGAATATCGGTCAAGACAGTCATTCATGCCAATAAGCCTGTCGGTTGAAAAGAGAAGACTGTCTATTCAACTAGATGTTATTTGGATGTTTCCAAGTCTATCGGTTGAGACTCCTGTATTGCCGATTGTCGCCTATGTATCGGTCCAATTCTGCCTAACCGATTACCTCCTATATACTGGTCTACTCACTACTTAGGTAGTTACCTCTTGTATACTGGTTTAGTCACTGCTTAGTTGGTTAACCCCTGTATACCAGTCTACCTACTGTTGATAAGAATAAGGACTCTTGTTCTTCACCAGTTACCCTTTACTCCTTTACCTGTGGATTGTGGAGACTTAGAAGATGATGTTGCCAACAATGACAACCATTTCATCAGTCATACAAAATGCATCATAATGCCAACAAGTACAATTCTCAAGTATTGTCAATATCTAGGGCAGGAACAAAGTCATCAAGGAATGAATCTTGACTAGGTAGAGTAAGATGAGAAGGAGCATCAACCATGTGGTTGGTTAAAGCTTGCCCTATAATTTCTTTTTGAGAAACAAACTTAAGGTCAAATTTAGATAACAACATAACCCATTTTGCTAAGTGTTCATAAAGATCAGTTTTAGAAAGGAGATGTTTTAATGGATCAAATTTAATGATGACATGTGTCTTGACATTCAAAAGATAATGTCTTAACTTTTGAGTTGAAAAAATAAGAGCAACACATTGCTTTTCTATTGCAGTATATCAGACCTCGTAATTGAGTAAAGTGCGACTTATATAATAAACATTCTTTACCATCACTATTATGTTGTGCCAATAAATCTACAAGAGCATGAGAAGAAGCAACCGTATAAAGATATAAAGGTAGGTTGGAAATAGCAGGTTGTAAAATAGGAGATTAGCCAAATAAAGTTTCAAACCTTTAAAATCTTTTTAACAATCCATATTCCGTCAGAAAGTAGTGTCTTTCTTAAGCAATTGAGTAAAGGAAAAGTTTGATTTGCAAGTTGTGAAACAAACCTATGAATAGACTGAATTTCTCCTTGTAAACTTCACAATTGAGAAATAATTTGAGGAGGTGGCATGCTCACAATGCAATCTATTTTCTTTATATCCACCTCAATACCATGATGCAAAACAATAAATCCTTATAGTTTTATACTGTCCACACCAAAAACACATTTTCAGGGATTCAAGTGCATGTTATATTTATGAATTCTTGCAAAAATTTGGTGAAGGATCCTAACATGATCTTGGAGAGAGATAGACTTAGCTAGGATATCATCAACATAATCTTTGAAGATTTTATGCATATAATCATGAAATTTAAGGGTCATAGCACGTTGATAGGTGGCACCAACATTTTTTAATCCAAAAGGCATGACAACCTAACAAAACATACCCCAAGGAGTTGTAAAAGCATTTTTATATTGATCTTGAGGATTAATAAATATTTGATTATATCTAGAAAATTCATACATTAAAAGATAACAAAGCATGACCAACAGTAGAATCAACTATCATATCAATGTTTAGAAGCATAAAATCATTCTTCAAAGAAGCCTTAATGAGATCTTGAAAGTTCATGCACATTATAATCTTATTATTTGGTTTGGCAAGGACAACAAATATTCAAAATCCAAGGAGAGTAATCAATATAGTGAATAAAGCCAACTTCTAGGCATTTTTCTATGTCAGATTTAACAAGTAAAGTTATCTTGGGATTCATATTCCTATACTTTTGCCTCATGGGTTTAGCATTGAGAATCAACACAATATTATGAGTCGTAATCTTAGGATCAATGCATATCTAAATAAATCCAAGTGAATATTTCAATGAATTCACACAGTAAAGAAGCATATTCATCTTGTTCATCATCACTTAAACACTTCCCATTCTTTATGATTATCTCCTCATTGAAAGGATCCATTATAACATTAATGGTATCACTCACAAGAAGATTGCATTGTTGGGGAACATCCGTTGGTTGAGGAAATTCATGAATTATCTCTTCATTATCACCTTCCAATTCAATGTCTTTCCCAAAGTATGCCTCAGTATTTAAACAATAAGGGAGTCCATAATTATGATGTTAACAAGGAAGATTATCATAGACTCCTAAAAACTCAGCCAAAGAATCACAAATAGAAAAGATATCAAGGGAAGGTGAATGAGAGTTAGAATCAATTAACTGAGGATGTATTAGAGAAAGGGAGTTAGAGGAAAAGATGAAAAATACATTAAGGGATGGTCTCTTAGATGCTTTGGTGAGCTTAGAGGGATTATATCCAAGTCCAAAAGATGCCTCAGGAATATGATTCTCTAAAGGAACTTTTATCCCTTTCTCATTTGCGCCATTATATCCACTTTTAGCTAAGATATGGAAACCTAGATCATAAAGAGAAGCCATTTTTGTAAGGGATGGCAGAGCCTCATATGTATCAATTTCATAAGTAGATGGGGTGGAATAAGTGCTTGATTTCGAAGCAACCAAAAAATTGTTACTAAGTTGCTTAGACAAAATAGGTTTCTTTTCATGTTTTACCACATCATCAACCTAATTAGTCTTAGGCTTGATTGGGGGGTTTTATATTCTCCTATAAAAGAAGGTGTAAAATCTAAAGACCCCCAATCATCATATAAGAGTATACCTCTTCAGATGAAGAAGTATCTTCAGGAGGAGATGTTATTTCATCTTGAGTAGTAGAATAAGTAGAAGTGTGTGAAGAATATTTGGAATAAAATCATTTTTCAAGCAAGCTTGTATATTAGTATCAGTGTGCAAAGCATACATCTTCTTGTTATAAATGAATTTAACATAATGATGAAGAGTAGAAGGGACAAGTTGCATACTATGAAACCAAGGTCGTCCTAAAATAAAAATGTAAGTAACACAATCGGGCATGGCTTGGATAGGTGTAGGCAAAATAATAGGTCCCACCTTAATAGGAAAGGTTATAGTACCTAAAGATGCTCTAGCAACATTGTCAAAACCACAAATATAAATATATTCTGGTTGAATAACATAACTATCCATATTAATCTTGTGTAATAAATCAATGCTACAAATATTAAGAACAAATATATTGTCCACAAGTGTTCGTATTATAGCATTACCATTAATAAGGACAACAATCATAACAGGATCATATTAATTTTGAATTTCCTTAGAAGGTAACTCATCTTACGAAAACACAATTTAAGATGTAGATGCTTTCCTAGAATCAATCAAAGAAGCCATGTAATCAGATGTCATTGTAGGTGGGACATATAAGTTCTTTAAATCATCTTGTAACCTTCCATAATGTGTGGATGAAGTTTGAATCAAATCCCAAAGAGATATCTTGGAGTAGCATTAAGTTGTTCAATAAGATCATATTTTTTAAGAAGATGTTGTGATAAATAAGGTGTTGGTGGAAGTATTGGTTGAGAAGAAGGAAGAGAAGAAGAGAAAACCAAAAGAGGATTAGGTTGTTCCTCATATTATAGGTGTGTTTAATTGAATTATAACTCTCTCGGGTAATTCATTTGGCATTCTCATAAGCACTCTTGGTGGCATAACCTCCTCGCACAGTAATAAGTGGTTTGTTAGGGGTATAAAATGTATCATTACTATAACCACCTTGAACCACACAAAGAGGTTTATTGAGAGTTTGAGAATTTCAAGGAGAACTAGCACCTTGAACCATAAAAAGAGGCTTATTGACGTTGATAAGTTTGAGGATAATTAGCACCTTGAACCACAAAAAGAGGCTTATTAGGTGTTTGAAAATTTTGTTCATAGCCATTTACATTTATCATATTAATCAATCTCTTAGACATAGATGTTGTAAGATTATTTGAAGATGTTTTAGTAGAAATGAAATCATCAAGAAGATTATCTAGCATAGCATAATAATTACTACTAAATGGTTGATTATTGGATTGGATGGGAGGTAGATCATCATAAAGAGGATTGTCATATATCACCATGTTTATATATTTAGAAGATCGCTTGATAGGGATGACTTCATGGGAAGAGTCATCTGACTTATTGATATCATCACTACGAAATGGCATAGTAACTATGTTGATGAGTCTTTGACAAAATGTTTGTTTAGAAGGCTTGGAATAAAAGAATTCATCGAGAGCCTCATAAAGTTCTTCCTTAATAAAAGAGAAATCACCATAAGCAAAAGGATTATAATAGGTATGAAAATTTTGCAAACAAGCATTTGACATTATTGAAAACTAACTTTTGAAATGAAAAGTGCATATAAATCCAAACACACAAAAAGCATAAAACACATTTTTTTCAAAGATTTTTGATGTTTTTGACATAAAGGAAACATGCAATGTAAGAGAGTTAGGTTCCCCAAAATGTTTTGGATGAAAATGGAATCGAGCAGAATTAGGACCTAAATCCACTTTTATACTAACATTGGAATACAAAAGCACCTAGAGGAGTAATCATCCTTGACTAACTTTTGTGAAAGAGAGTCAAGGGATACTTTTAGGGTTTCTATTCCTTTGATGCTATGGTAATGGATATATAAAGTGTGGAAGAAAGAAATACTATAATGAAAATAAAAAGATAAGCCAATGTAAAGGTACTATAGCAAACTAACAGATAATAAAACTAAGACAAAAATGAAAGAGGGGTCTAACATTGCACCTATAGATGAAAGCTGGAGCAAAACTAATAGGACCACACCCTAGTTTGTTGAGCTATAAACTGGGGTTTTGAATCCTGATGCAGTTTGAGCATCAACCCTAAAACCTAGAGATGAATTAGGAGGACTAGGGTGTTGGGCGCCTTGGTCCTAGGATAGGGGCGTTGGGTACCTTGGCCCTTGAAAAATAGGCTGATATTTTGATAGAAGACTTGTACCTACTTCCTAAGATCTCCTGAAGTCTTCCCACTCTGTTAGATATCCATAACTACACCTACAAATAGAAAATGGTAGGGTTGTGGCTATATAGGGGTTTGCCTTGGTCAACCCCCTTAATTTAGTGATTTCCACGTCCACAAATAGTTAGGATTATAATTGAAAAAGTGTGTACTCTTGAATCTTATGTGTGTGTAAGATTGTTATGAGCTAAATGCAAAGTAGAGTTCTACTCAAATGTATCAAAGAAAACCCTAAATGGTTGTAATTAAAATGCTTTAAACCACAATTAGGATGCAAATCTAAAGCAATAATGTATATCTGAAAACTAATGCAATGTAGATTTGAAGGTCAACATAGAAGCATAAGAACAACATGAAATCATACCAAATCCTAAGGAAGAGGTACAAGCTAATCAATACTTGTTGATTCCCTTATTATCCTCTAATATCTCTTGAAACTTATATGGTTGATGAATACTTAATGATGAATGAATTTTCTGATCTAAGATTTTGCCTAAAGAACTTTCACGTCACAAGGATCTCCTCTGGAATTGCTAGATAGGATCCTCAAATGAGGAAAGGATTTTCCCTATATATGAAACCCTAGGTTTGAATTTGATGAAAGGCCGACCTAGTATTGATATAATTTAACATAGAGTGGGTTTTTCAGATGAAAAAATACCACCAAATTATCCTCCCAAAATTTGGGGAGAAAAGTGTGGGACCAGGTAGTAGAGATTTGCCCTAGTCGTATCAACTTTTTTTTTCAAATTTATAGGGATGCAAGATAACAGGGTTGTAACGTCGAATTCAACTCAATGGCTCAAACTATGATATGTAGATATGTGGGATGTGATTTGAAGATTCAAATTAGGTTAAGATTGAGATTAAATTAGGATTAAATAAAAAAGGGCACACCTAGCATCAAGGGTGCAATTTTATGATATGTGAATTGACAAGACGAGACTTAGGTTCAATCAAATTATTAATTAAATACCTTATGAATTCTTGTAATGTAGAATGCAATGGGACACACTAAGGTGAGTGTTAACTAAGCGTGGAATTGGACAAGCTAATTAAGGGTGTATAATTTACGATGCTACAATTGGTAATTGTTATTAAGAAAATATCAGGTGGCACATTTCAAACATAATGGAGAAGGGAGTGCATTGGGATAATATCATGTCATTTTAGTAAGAGGAATAATCAAAAAATAAGAATAAAAAATGGATATTCATGAAGAGATGAATAGGAAAAGACTATGATAACAATTTACAAAGATGAGCTCTTGGAAGTGGTAAGATAATTTCATTGTATATGTATAGAAGTTATGGGAATAGTCATGCTACATTCATAGTAATCAGAGTCAAAAACTAAATTAGAAATATCGACCTCATAAAGTGAAGAGACAAAGCACAATAAAAAGAGTTGTAAGACTATGAAAGGTAGAGAAAGGTCTTATCCCCTACTCATCAATCTATGAATTTTTACTACATGAAGACCATATAAACAGGAAACCTTATCAACCCATTTGTAGCCATCCAAAGGATAGTAACACCATGGAGAATACAAGATAGCATAATCCAAGAGTGAGTTAAGAATAATAGTCTACCTTTGATTCTTAAAAGAATGCCCCAAAGGAAGGCCTCTAGTTGATCTAGAAATGCCATTTGTACCCAATGGTAAGAGATAGAGATCAAAAGGAGTTGCTACAACAATCATGTGAAGAGTTTTGAAGAAGATCGGGGCATGAATTGAAGAAATGACAGTGCACAACTTATGAAATACAAAATGACATGATTAAATTCTTCAAGAGAAGACAAAAAAAGAATGACGAACTTAGAAGGGAATTTTGCAAGGATTTTGGTTCTTTTTAACTTGGATAGAGACCTCTTGAGGATAGGAACACATGAAGGTAGTAGTTTCAAGTCCTAATGACATATTTTGAAGTGGCTCTAGAGGTCTTAAAAGACCTATTTTAATTCTATCAAACCCCAAGACTTTCTCAACTTCAAAGCAAGTAAGAAAGCACATGTCCTATGAAATTGGGAAGCTGGTAAAGTAGTTATAATGGTGGAGCAAGGATATAGGAACAAATGAGAAGATCTAGGAGCAATTTTATTACTTGTAAGTGGAATTTTAACATCTGTAAATGTATATAAGGGGTATAGATACGTTGAAAAGGCAATTTTATGTCATAATAATAATCTTTGGAGTAGTTAATAAGGTCCTTATTGGCCTAGCTCAATTCCATCTGTCTAACTTACACTACAACCAAGAAGGAAATACACATGCCTTCTTCTCTTTATTCCACATGCTCCAAACTTTTAGGAGATAATTTTAAGCCAAAAATGCTCACTTAAAATAAATTTTAGAGTTATTTCTTTCTATTTAGACCAATATTGTTACATGAAAATTACTTATTTATGGCATTGTAATGGCACCACAACTCATTTTCAGATTTGTATAGTTGTTGTAAAAACACCCTTTGATCAACAAATCAAGTTTTTTACCTTATTAGAGTTGTTTCATGTTGTAAAAAGTTATTGAAGATGATTGATGTAAACTTGTGATAATGTACTTTCTCCTTGATTTTTGTCTCATCTTCATTGCCTTAATATAGAAAGATGTTTAAATTTGGTAGGTTGTGACTTGTGTTAACTATCTAAGGATAGAGTTCAACTTGTGAACACTTTTCTAGTTCTTTCTAAATGTTTTCCTTAGTATTTTCTAGCCTAGTAATGGATCACTTTTGCAAAATACATCTAAAATTTTGATTTGTGTAGTTTTTGGCTTATGAATTTACTCACATTGTGTGTCCAAAATAGTAGTGTAAATTAAAAAACCAATAGGGTGAATCACCCATTAGATTTTATTTTTTGTTTTAAGTATTTTTTGTCGCCTTTTTCAGTGAAAGTAGTTGATTAGGTGAGGTACTAAAAGAAGAACCGGCCTACTCTGAAGATTCACTCTAACCTATGGGTAAACCACAGGCTCACAAGTGTTTCTATGTGCCACAAGTTCACTGAATATATAACTTATTGAAGGGTGCAAAATTTTGTGATAACAATTTTTTGCACACCTAGTGAGACATTTTGGACTTTTTTAGTGCATAACTTTTTATATATTGTTGATATTTTGTGTGTATATTAGTGATTTTTACCTTTGGAATCAACTTTTTCACACACATGGAAGCTTTGGAAAGAAAAACTATTGGTTTCCAGAAGAAAACAAAAATAAATCAAACCTCATCATTGTTGCTTTGGAAAAAAATTGTACGAATTTATAGCTTATATTAAGGAATAAACTTTTTTTCATTTCAGAAAAATACATCCTATCATGCCCCATATGAAAAAATTGTTCTTGTACCCTCTTAACATCCATATCAAATTGAGCCTTGTTATTGGTTTTAGTTCAAACACCTTTTCAACAAGAAATTACTTGCAAGATCAACATGCTTACAACGTACCCACCCTTTCTCAAACCTATTTGTAGCCAATATATACCCAAAATAACCCTCAAGGAGACAATTTTATGCCTAACCAACATGGTTATTATCCTAGTCAACCCCAAATGATTAATACTGTGAAAGTTAGGGAGATAAAAACATGTTGCTAGTTGGACTAAGCAATTAGGTGATGTCAAGAGACAACAAGAGTTTGAATTATAGTAGGATGAGTTGGCTTATCAAGATTACCAATATTAGAAAGATATGGAGATACAAATAGAGAAATATGAAGAGTCTCTTGCAAGGGATATTGCTACTAAAGAGAAGCAGATGAATATTTTACTACTCAAGTACAAAAAATAGAAGCCCAATTGGCTCCTTTCTTTCTAAATTAGCTTGTAGAAGAAGAATTTCCTAAGCACAAATTTCCAAGTTTTAAACAAGGTGAGCCTATTCAATCTCCAAGTAAGTCTTCTAAATTTCAAATTCCAATTTTTAGGAGTTATCACCCTTTGCAAGAGCCTATACTCATGGAAAGTCAGACCATCATCCCTCAATAAGAACCTACTCAAGAGCTTTCCCAACCTCATGAAACTCCTCAAACTCAACAAAATCCTCTACCAAGTCAACCTCCCTATCCTACCATCATTTGTCTTTACCTAGGGGGCCTATTGTCTACCAAGATAGTTGGTCTAATTAGAAAACAAATGAATACACTTGTACATGAGCTCAAAAATGAAAAATCAGACCCTCTACAAGTGAATGATTAGGATAAATATTTGAGACAACAAGGTTGTAAGCAAGAAATAAGTGTGAGCATGACATGTTAATAAGTTTTTTGGATGAGCTTCCTAGTTTTTGTTGATGATGATGAAGAGAGAATATTTGGATACAAACACCAATGGAAAAGTTTGAATAATAGGAAGATGAAAGACACTTTGATATGGTGTTGGTCCATCAAGAATAAAATGAAAACATTTTTTTGAAGGATAAAAATGTTGATATGGATGAGAGTATTCATCAAGATAACTAAGATAATAAACAAGAGCCTGTTTACCAAGGTATGGAGCTGGATATTTTTTCAAATCTTCAAGAAAATAGGCATGAAGTTGAGATAAGATATGTTATGCACAAGAGAACCAATGAGGATCTTGAGAGAGATTAATTTTCTAGTATCATAGAGGGTTTTTGTTCAAAACCTGATATGCTAACACTTCCGGAAGCAGAAGTTTGTGAGAAACATAATCAAGTCGAAGTAATAACCATTTTTCCATTTGATTCACATGAAACAACTTTTTCCAACTAACAAATTAAAGTTGAATAAGTAATGCATATCCAAGAAACCAACAAGAAGAGTTTGATTTTGTCCATTCAGGGGGATTCTCTAGAAGGCTTCTATCTTAGATGGAATCCAACAAGACATCAAATGTCATTCTTGCACCCAACCATGAAACTACAATTGAATGTGAAACTAAAAATGCACTCACAACTGAACAAGCACACATTCAACTCACTTATTCTCCCTTGAAAAATAGTACATATGATAAATTTGAAGAGGTGAGTGATTTTTTTATCTCTTTCAAGAAGCAGTGCATCAAATTGTTGTACAACTATATGTGCTTCATCTCTTCTTAGCTGGTCATGAACATGTTGAACATTGTAAATTGAGAAGAAGGGGTACCAATTTCAGTCAACCTATTAATGTTTATTTTTAAATGATTTTGTCATTTGGTTAGCATAGGTTAGAGTAGGCTTTTCAAGTTCAAATAAGTGTTGTTGCACAAAGTTGAGCTCATTTATTCTCAAAGTGTTGAGACACGTTGTCTTTAATTTTTTGGGTGAGTTGTAGTTGTGTTTTATTTTGTTTATTTTTTGAGGTTTAAACAACAAGTGTGAATTTTGAGTCAGAGTTGTATTTATATTTATAAGACTCTATGCCCAATGGATTTGTTAAGGCTACTAATCTTTTATGTTTTCTATAGGCAAAACGCCCTTAGAGATCACAAAAAGTGTTAAACCATTTTTTTAAAATGGCTAAAATAACATTTTAGCATCATATTAGATGTTTTGATTAAGTAAAAATAGGTATTTGAAAGGTACCCGAACCTTTTACAAGCCAGGAGAACAAAAAAGCATAAAAAATTGCCTGATCACCTCAAAAAGTCAAAATGAACCCACCGGATGGGCACAGCTTAAAACATCATTACATAATTACATAAAACTCGGAATAGACAGCAATAGGAAAGCAAAAGACAACAAAGAGACAAAACCAAGGACAACAATTGGAACTAAATAGTATTCAAGATCTCCTCAGCGTGAACAACTATTTGTTTCATGTTGTTTGTTAGGTCTTCATATCCTCCAGCTCACGACCTTCGATGTCGACCTTATTCTTTGTGTTGGATTTGGTCCCCCTTTCATGAACCTTCTTGTTCACTTGCTCTTTATCACCTTCCTTCTCTGCATTGTTCTCATACTTGTTGATAAAGATGTTCATGTTGTCCATCGAAGATTTAAGAATTTGGAAATTTTGATCAGCAAGCTGCTTGACATTGTGCTCCAGCTTGTCAACTCTACTGCCAAAATCTTTCAGTTTGTTGTCCATTTCCTTTCTATCTCCCATATCATTGACCTTTTTCTCTGTGGCTAAGATTTTACCAACCATACATTCAATAGCTTGCGCATTATGCAAAACGGCCACTAACTCTTTAACATGCTCCGCCAAGGGCTTGTCACCAACTGTAATTCTTGCCATGGCCTGTGTATCTATTTTCAAACTATTAATATCCTTCACCAGAGTAGTGATGGTCTCATAGAAATCCTTAATGGTATCTTTGTCACCACTATCACTTTGACCCCCTTTTTCCTTGTTATGCAATCTAGTGGTTTTCACGGTCTCCACGGTATCCAGATTATCCTTAACCGGGTTACCCTCCCCTTCTTTGTCCTGACTATCAATCCTCTTATTATCATCATCCTCCTCCTTAGACTCAACTAGAACATAATTGAGATCAAAATTGCTACCCTTTTTAGTGTTCTTTTTCTGAGCCTTCTTTCCAGAGGCTTTCCCTTTCCTCTTTTTAACAGGTTTTTCCTCAAGGGAATCAGTTTCAGAGTCCGACATTTCAAATTCCACAATAATCCTCCTCTTCTTAGCCCTAATCCTCCCTTTTTTGCTAGTTTCTTTCGACTCTCCCTCGGTCTCAGAATCAAAGTTGAAACTACTATCCTTACTTTCCGTAGTCTCATCTCTAGCATTTTTGCCTTTAATAGGCTTTTCAATGCACTTCCCCTTTAGCATTTTGTAAACCAGGACCATGAGCCCCTGGTGGAGGGAATGATCACCTTTAGGGTCCTTCTGGATCTCCTTTATAGTATGATCCATTGAATAGGCCAGGTAATAGGGAAGGCTAACCCTTTCACCATGACAGAAATGGTTAAGAAGGACGAAGTGATGCCCATAAGCCCTAGTAAACCTACCATCTAAGGTAATATATTCAATAGAAGCAAATAAGACAAACCTCCATGGCCTGCAAATTCTCTTCAGGGAGTGGTAGGAGTTGTCAATTTTGATCATCTTTCTTCTCTCACCATCCATAACAGGAAACTTATCTGCAGCCTTATCTGATATCCCTCTGTCCCTGTAAAATTTCATACCCTCGATAGTCATCCCCATGGCCTCAACGATAACCTCTTCATCTACATTCATCATATGTGATCCAATCAGAACTTTTCCATTTTTATAGTTCTTTATGAAGTAGCTCGTAATTGTGGGGTCCTTCCCATTCAGTTGTTCCATGAAAACATTGAGCCCCCCTACTGAAGGATACTCCAGACTTCTTCGTTCTTTCTCCATTCAGAGCAGGAAGCAGGTTCAAATCTCTTCTTGTT
Organism: Cryptomeria japonica; assembly: GCF_030272615.1. Classification (NCBI taxonomy): domain Eukaryota; kingdom Viridiplantae; phylum Streptophyta; class Pinopsida; order Cupressales; family Cupressaceae; genus Cryptomeria; species Cryptomeria japonica. The sequence goes on from NC_081408.1 coordinate 427,729,323, forward strand.
TCTCCCATTTTTCTAGCACCTTCCTTGCAATGCCTTCTCTCATTTTGATAACTTTTCCTCTAGTTTCTATGGTTATTATGTAAGAGCACGCATAATCCATGCCAAATAATGATGATATGACACCTATTTGATAGCTCATTATCTTCAAGCAAGCCCTGCATCGAAAAAGGCGGAAAGGTCATTAGAAATAATGATTAAAAGTACCACGTTGCCTTGTATAGCTTCGGTCCTGATTGAGTAAGGATTTCATTTGACCTGCAATCTCCTTTTCACCATAACTAGTGATGATGTTTTCCAATTGGCAATCCAGGTTGGCTGCCCAATCAGCACAAGAGCTGGCCTCCCTATAAACATGTGTAAAAACACACATTTCAAACTCTTCGCTAATTTTCCTTGTTGCTTTAATAGCATTACTAATCGACCAGGATGGTGGGAATTTCATATTTAAACAATTGATAATGTTTAAGGAGTCTCCTTCACACCAAACTTTAGTGCATTTGGCTTCTTTGGCAGGGCTAATCCCATGATAAGCCGTCATGGCTTCGGCAACATGGTTGGTTTGTTTTCCTATAGGAATACATTTTATGATTTTACATATTCCCCATTCATCCCTTAGGACCACTCCACATCCTGCAACCCCCGGGTTTCCCTTAGAGGCCCCATCAAAATTGATTCTCATCCATCCCCTAGGTGGGCTGGTCCATATCACTCCCTCTCTAGGGTTACTCTGAATACTCTCTTGAGCTTTTAATCTCCATTTTTTATAGACAAATTGATCCTCCTTACTATTAGGATTATCAATACCACCTATAATATTCATATTTTCCACTATGCTTCTTCTTATTTTTTCAAACACAATGTTAGCCTTAGTATACTTTTCTCTGAAAATCCTATCATTTCTCTCTTTCCATATACCCCAACACATGTGTGGTAAAGCAATTCTCCATAGCAAGGTAGTAGTTCTATTTTTTGAAGGATGATGCCATGACTTGAAAATCTCTTGAATCGAGTTGGGGAAGCTCCAACTGATAATGAATTGATCCAGATAGCTTCCCCAAACATCAGCTGAGAAGGGGCAATGAAAGAGCATATGATTTATTGTCTCCTCATTCTACTTACAGAGAGTACAGAAACTTGGTATGCTGATACCTCTTTTTCTTATATTCTCTATTGTTAGAATTTTGTCTTGGAGGGCTATCCAAAAGAAAATGTTCATCTTGGGGGTAAGACCTTTCACCCATGCTTTAGCCCAGCAAGGACTTTCCATGTTATTGTACTATTGATGATAAAGAGATGCCATAGTAAAAGTACCACTAGCAGTAAGTTTCCAAATTAACTGGTCTTCTTCTTCAATCCTCACCATTGAGTTCATGACTTTGTTCAAACTACCCAAAGGCTAATCCACTTGAGATAAGTCTTTCCATTGTCCATCTTTCCAATAATCCTCCACCTTGGTTCCAAATATTTCCTTGCATTGGTTCTGATATCTGTTCCACTCAAGGTTTTCATTTAAAGGGGTCTCCATAAGCCAAGGATCCTCCCAGAACTGAATAAGATTCCCTTCACCCAACTTCCATTTTGCACCTTTGATAATTAAGTCTCTAGTCCTAGAGATATTTTTCTAAATATTGGATCCAACTGGGATAATCTCCGCTTTGAGGAAACTTTGAAGATTTGGACATTGGCTTTTATATTTGTTGTCCCATATTTTTTTCCACTCTCCTTGATTTCTATATCCTCTCCAAATCTTCTTAGCCATAAGGTATTCATTTATGTCTCTTATTCTTCTAAGGCCCAGACCGCCTTTATTCATAGGCTTATAGACCTTCTCTCAAGCAATTAAGTTCATTCTCTTCTTCTCCTCAACCCTTGTCCATAAAAAGGATCTCTGTATTTTTTCAATGGCCTCAGCATACTTTGTAGGAATCCTGAACAGACTGATGGCATAGAGAGGGATACTTTGAAGAGTGGTTTTTAGCATTTGAACCTTACCTGCTTGACTAAGTAGAGCTCCCTTCCATCCAAACAGCTTTGTATGGAATTTATCCACCAAGGCTCCCCAAAAGGTATCCGGAAGATCTTGACCTAAAGGGAGCCCCAAATAGGAGGCAGGCAAGCTACCAATTTGGCCACCCAGAATGTTACTAATTTTAATCCTCCTTCTCTCCGAGGTATTGATAAAATAAACAAAGCTTTTAGACCAGTTTATAAGCTGACTAGTAGCCTCTCCATAGATATCCAAAGCTTTTTTTAGTCTTCTAGCGTCCTTCACAATGGCTTTTCCCATTATTATAGAATCATCAACAAACTGCTGATGAGAGCATATTTGATCTGCTGAAGAAGGTTTCAAACCACAAAACTCCCTTTTCTCAACAAGTTTTCCAATACATCTCCCCAAATATTCTACCATGATGATAAAGATCACTGGAGATAGAGGGTCCCCTTGCCTGAGACCTCTTGAGGCTTTAAAGAAAGGAGAGGGGGAGCCATTCATTAGCACAGAGAAAGTGGCCGAAGAAACAAGTTGCCTGATAAGTCCAACAGTCCTAGGATTAAAACCAAAAGTTGAAAGAACATCCATCATAAAATCCCAATCCACTCTATCATAGGCTTTAGAAAGGTCAAGCTTCAGAAAAAAACCTTCATTTTTAGAAAAGGCCAGAGAATGGATATTTTCATGAACAGAGATTATAGAGTCCAAAATTTGCCTTCCCGGGACAAAACCACTTTGCTGAGGCGATATAATGGAAGCAAGCAAATTAAGAATTCTAGAGGTAAGGACCTTAGAGATAATCTTGTAGAGAGAGTTGCATAAGCTTATAGGTCTAAAAAGATCCATTGAATCAGCCCCCATCTTTTTGGGTATAAGAGCTATAAAAGTACCATTAACTTATTTCAAAAGTTTTCTAGCACCAAAACACTCTTTCACAACTCTTGTAACATCATCTCCAATAATATGCCAGTACATTTGGAAGAAGAACATGGGAAAGCCATCCAGACCTGGGGCTTTGCTGCCCTCAAAGGACTTAATAGCTATCAGAATTTCATCATGGGAGGGAATGGCAGTTAAACAATCATTGTGATCTTCCCCAAGAGTGGTAGGTATACTGTAAAGAAGTTCCCTGTGGGCCTGTTTATTCAGATTCTGATCCTTAGCAAGTAGATTAGAGAAAAAATCCATTGCAGCCTTGCTCATGGAATCATCATCTTCAACACATCTGCCATTCACATTAATCTGTACAATTCTATTTATAGCCTTATGTCTAAGTGTGGACATATGGAAGTATTTAGTGTTCCTATCCCCTCCTTTAACCAGACATTTCTCGATCTTTGTTTCCAGTAGGTTTCCTCTTTAGCTATTATTTCATGATATCTCATAAGAATAGCATATTCAGTATTTCTAGACATATAGGTATAACCATTGTGTTGTATCTCATCCTGGATCTCCTTGAGTTCTAAGAGGGTCGATGCTTTTGAGGTAAAGATGTTCCCAAAGCAGTCCTTATTCCACTTCTTGACATTATCTTTAACATTCTTTATCTTTTTGACCACTTTATACATGGCATTGCCTTCAATACTGACCTACCACGAGTCCTTAATCTTACTTTCCTGATCCGGGTGTCTAGTCCACATTTTTTCAAATCTATAAGGGAAATGTCTCCTTCTATTTTTACTTCAACCGTTAAGGTTATAGGGTAATGATTTGATCCTTCCCTTATGTGAGAAGATAAACAACATTCATGAAGATTAAACCAGTCTAAGGAAAGTAGAGCTCTATCCAGTCTGACCTGAATCAAATTCTCACCACTTCTTCGATTAGTCCAGGTGTATTTGACTCCTTGCAACTCTAGATCATGAATGGCATTATTGTTTATGAAGTCCATTAGGTCCAATCTGCTATCCAAATTAGCATGACTCCCTCCCTTTTTCTCATTTTCCTTCAGGGGAGTGTTGAAATCTCCCATAATTATCCAGCTGTCCTCAGCAAATCTTCTTCTCAGCCCAGTAAGATATCTCCACATCTCGCTACGGCCAGTCTTAGTGTTAAGAGCATAAACATTTGTTAGGACCCACGTAGTGCAATTCTTAATGTGCTTAAATCTAATACAGGCCAGGTTGTTGTCCTGAATTAACACCTCTCCTTCTATATTATTTTTGTTTCAGAATGTAACAATTCCTCCCGAGGCACCTTTTGAACTACCTCCGCTGACTCCTCCATTTTTGAAAATATTCAAACTTTCAACTTTATCTTTCACCATCTTAGTTTCTTGAATCAAAAAAATGTCAAGGTTTTTGTCTCTAATCATATTTCTAACTAAATTATGTTTGTGAGGACTATTAAGTCCCCTAATATTCCAGGAGATGATTTTCATGGATTTTGGGAAATACCTGCCTCAAAGATGGTTCTTTGGGTACCATCTGCTAAATTCTTGCTTGTTTCCAATGTTCTTTTTTTGGCATTTGAGTGTCTTCCTAGAGAAGTGTGTTGCGCTCCCACATCACCAAGCCTACTTTTGGTGTTTCCAGTCAGCGTACTATTTACTGGGTTATTGTTATTCTTTTTCTTTTATCCTCTGCAACTTCTTCGTCCCCCTGCTTTGATTCATTCTTCTCCAATGCCTTTTTTATGTCCTCTTCATCTCCCCATTTTGGATCTTGTTCCTCTGAATTAGCCAGCTTTCCCTTTATTGGGGTGGTTAATGAGATTTCCGATAGCCCTTGGCCCAAAATGGTATCAGGTTGGGCTTCTTGGAACCAGTCTATTTCTTTATCTTGATCTTGAGATTTTGAGACAAGGTTGAAGTTATCTCCTTCCTCTTTATTATCTGTGGGATATTTATCTATTTTCTCTACCTCTATCTTGTCCTCTTTCTGATCCTCTTGCTGAGTGTTGTCTTTTTCTTTGTGTTCAACACCCTGTTCCAACATCTGAATCTTCGGTTCATTACCCACTTCATGATTTCTTCCTCCACCCTTACTATCTGGGACTGCTTCTCCTGATTAGGGTCATTGGAATGCTGAACTTTTAGTGGCTTGTCCACTTTTTTCCAAACCTTAGTTTGGGTATGGGGTTTATCCTCTTTAGATGGACATTTTTTAGCCTAGTGTCCGACTTTTTTACAATGATAACAGGTGAAGGGGATTGTTTCATAAACAATGTTCTGCTTCCACTTCCCCAGTTTTGATTATATCTCTATTTCCTCTGGCAAGTTCATGTCAGGTCCAACTCCAACACAGATCCTTTCATAGATCAGCCTTCTTCTAGAAGCCATGATCTGATCAATGGCGATTAGCTCCCCAAAGGTATTGGTAATTCCTGCAAAAACGTCTTCCTCCTAGAATTCCATTGGGAGCCCAGAGAGTTTGACCCACACCAGGACTTGGGCCAAAAAATTCTTTCCTTTCACTACATTAGGGTACCACTTCTGGATGTACATGATGTATTTTTCTATTGCCCAAGACCCACTACATAGAATGTTTCTTCTATCCTCATCACAAGAAAAGGATAAGGATAGACAACCTTTGTTCATTGCTACCACATCTACCTGACCTTTCAAGTTCCACTTTCTTTTGACAAATCCATGAACTATTTCTATGTTAGGTCTAGATCCAAAGAAATAACCAATCAAAGTGTTTTCCATTCTAGCGATGTTTTGATCAATGATTTGGTCAGGAACAACGATAGCAAACTTGCCCTGAGACACATTCGAGGAGTTTTTAACAGGAGGCGATGAGGACTTACCTTTGGGATTGACCCCAAACAATGAGGACCACTTACGTGTCTATGCATTGGGTCCCCCTTTAGGGTCTGTTGACAAAAGAACCTTTTCCGGATGATCTTTACCTTCCACCGTGTTCTCTAAAACACAAGTCGTTTGTTGTCCTTGGGCTCCTTCCGAGTTGCCGTCTTCTATTTTTGATGTTTGAACCTGCCCTTTCCTGCTCTCTAGTGCTAACTGCTCTTCACGTGGTGTTGATCCTCCCCCTGGGTCCCCCAAGTTCACTGGATCATCGAGGTCCTTACCATCTAAACCTTTTCCTTCCGCAGGAATCTCTGAATCATCTACCGCATGCTATCCCGATGCCGATCCAGAATTCCCGCTCGAATTTGAATAATATTAGATGTTATTCAATGAGTTTATTTTGAGTTTGATGACTTTTACATGTTTATTTCCCCTTAAAAATTATGTTTCCACATCCTTGTGTATAGATTTGACATGTCAAAGAGTTTGAGGTGTTGTTGCCACATCCAATTTCTCTTTAGTTTTGCCAAAAAATCTATCATACACATGACTTGGAGGGAAACTTAGCAAGCACGAGTTCAGGTTTCTTTGACTAAGTAAAGTTGTTTAGGTTTTCCATGATATTGGACATTTTCTATTCAACATTTTCTGCAAATTCCTAAGGTGTCAAAGACTGTTTCAAGAAACATTTTTTAAGAAAAATGTGGGGTATTCACTCCTCTTTAATACTTAGCACCAAGATCTTGTAGATATGTAATGATAAATTCACATATTTCCCCATTTAACATCTTGAGAATTCTATTTGAGGCATTTATATTTAGAAATGCATTCATAATGAAGGGAACAAAGATGAAAATGATCCCGCAATATCTTAAGATCATCATATCTTAACTATGCAAATACATGCAAAGATAGGAAATATAAATGGTTTTCACATGCTACAAAGGAAAGGAAGGACATTTCCTATCTAATGGTGACCCTCAAGAAAAAAAAAAGGACATATGACTATGTGAGTAGAGGCAAGGTTTTGAAGTCTACCAAGAAAGGAATCGTATAGAAATGGGTTGCAACATGATATCGATTTTCAGTATCAAAAGACTAATGCGAAGTCATTAGAAAGGTGCACAATGAAAAAGTAAACTAGCAAACATGTAGGCATAAATGAGTATTGTTTACTATCAATAAACAATGAATAGATAATCTCTATCACCTTAAAGGATGGTAGCTTATCAGTTAAGGCTTGATTTAGTATATAGGGTTAGTAAACCAGACCTTAGACAAATCTCAAATTTCTAAAAGTTTGAGGTAGTCCACAATGTCCCACAAGACCACAACATAGTGACAGTCTCAAAATAAGAAGTAATGATAGTAATAACTATATAAGATATGATAATAATTTCTTGAACAAAGTCATACTCATGTCTCCATCACAAAGGACAACCATCATATCAATGGACTATAGCAAGGAATGAGTGACAACAATCTTTACTCATGATATCAACAATGATTGTCCTCTAAGTATGGAGAAAAGAGTGAGGTTAAAGTGACAAAAGAAAATAATTTTTTTTAGGCCCATCATACAAATCATGAGGAAAGATAGCAAGACATTATTCTTATGGCCAAAATCCATTTACACACAAGGTAGATTTTAAAGAGTTGTAATAGACCAAAAGAAAAAACCACATTAGCATTGAGCATGAGAAAAATTCCCATATCATAAAGGCATAATGAAAGTCAATAGAACTCAATATAGTGCAAGTTTTTAAGATTTTAGTGAGTATCACAAAGAAGGATAAGGTACTAAAATGGAAGGCTTCAAGGAATACAAGCAACAACATATAGAAAACATCAAATGATTACAATTGTGAAGCTAGTATATGACAACTCTTTTAAGGAGAATGACGTATCATAAAAGATAAAAAAATCAATATGACAGTCCAATAGATAGCTTGATGAGAGGTCAATATCATCATCAGAAAGCTTATAAATTATGAAGGATAATGACATACCAAACATATGATACTGAAAGGGATACTACAGGTTGCAAGAAGGATATTAAGTTGACAAGATATTTGATGGCTTTGGAAGTTTTGGAAATAAGGTATTTTTTATCAAAAAGAGTAGTCTGTATGGTGAGCATGTTATCTAGTGATACTGAAATAAGGTATTTTTTTATCAAAAAGAGTAGTCTGTATAAATCCTAAGTGTTAAATAGTGAAAATGCATAAATGAAGACAAAGGTTCTCATGTGACTGTCCTAACAGTAGTGGACAATATTGATATTTTTGAGAGGATTTAAGTATGATAGTCATGAGGAAAACAAAGGTAACAAATAACATATGTCCCCTTCTCACTTATGCTCAAAGTATATGAAATATAGGATATTGCAGTTTTTCAAGAGGGTTATCTTGTGATAGTTATAGGTTGCCCTATAACAGTCATGCATATCTGGAATGCATGCTTTCTTGATAAACAGATGACTATGATATGAGTAGTGGTATAAGAATGTATGATAAGTCTTTGAATGAAAAGTACAATGATAAGGGAAGATGCATTGTATGAAAGGCATAGCGAAGAGAATGGTCTTCTTAAAATTTGAAAGACATCGATATCATGAAAGAAATATCTCGTTGCCATGGTTAGAATTCTAGAAAATGAATAGAAGAGATCCAATGAGAGACAAAAAGAGAATGAGGATAGTAAATTTTTTTCAAGCTAGGTGCAAGAAAATTACCATATGACTGTAAAAATAAGTGATAGAATTGAAAGGACTGTCATGATCAACCATAGGGCAGTCTTGAATGTTATCCTAGAATAAGATTTCTAGTGACAATTCAAGAATGCATACACAACTATTATCAAAGGGTCTAGTGATGGTTCATGGAAGATGCATTGTAATTAACCTCATATTATATGAATTATCTTTTTTGTTCACCAAGTCAATAAGTCATGGTAAATGTTAGTGAGTAAATATCAAGAGTCACATTTAAAACATAGTGGGCAAGGGAGTGCATGACGATAATATCATGATAGTCTAGTAAGAGGTAACAATATGAATATAAGAATATAAGGTAGACAGTCATGAAGGAATTGATAGGAAAAGATTGTGATAATATTTTATGGAGATGAGGTCTCAGAACTTGTAAGATAATTTAACTGTATAAGAATAGAATGTTATGGGCATAGTCATGCTAAATTCATCATAATGATAGTCAAGAACAAAATTAGAATCATGAGTCTCATGAAGAGAAGAGATAAAGTGTTGTGAAAAGAGTTGCAAGTTTGTGAGATGCAGAGAAAGGTCTTATCCTTTAATCATCAGTCTATGATAGTCACTACATGCTAACCATATAGATAGGAAACCTTGTCAACACATTTGTAGCCATCCAAATGATAGTTAGTAACACCATGGAAAATACAAGATAACATATGCCAAGAGTTCCCTAAGACTAACAATCTAACTTTCCTTCTTAAAAGAATGCCCCAAGTAAAGCCTCTAGTTGGACTAGAAATGTCATTTGAACCCAACGACAACAACCAAAGATTAAAAGGAATTACTAGTGTTATCCTATGAAGAGTATTGAAGAAGATAAGGGGATGAATTGAAGAAATTATAGTGCACAACCTATGAAAAAAAATGACATGATTAATTTCTTCAAGACAACAAAATAATGATGAGCTTATAAGGTGTTTGGGTCTTTTTTGCTTGCATGGAGACATCTCAAGGATAGGAACACATGAAGATAATCTTTTCAAGTCATAATGACACATTTTTAATTACTCCTAGAGGTCTTAAAAGACCTATTTTAGTTTCATCCAACCCCAAGACTTTTTCAACTTCAAAAGAAATTAATGAAGCACATGTGCTATGAACTTAGGAAGTAAGTAAAGCAGATGTAAAGGTGAAGCGGGGATACAGGGAAAAATGAAAAGATTAAGGAGAAGCTTTATCACTCTTAATTGGGATTTTGACATGTGTAAAGGTCTATCAAGGATGTAGATGGATCGAAAAGGTAGGTTTATACCACAATAACACATTTTGGAGTAGTTAATGAGGTCTTTATTGGCCTAATTCAATTCCATCCGACCTATGACAATAGTTGGAGACTTTTTTTAAGCAAGGAAGACACATATAATTAGCAAGGCATGACACATGCCTTCTTCTCTTTATTGCACGTTCAACAAAATTTTACGAGATGATTGTAGGCTATAAAAACTCACTTAGACTCAGTTTTAGAGTTAGTTCTTGTTGTTTAGAACAAGATTGTAACCTGAAAAATAGTTCTTTCTAGTATTGTAATGGCAATGTAACTCATTTTTAAATTATAATTGTTGTTAAAACACCTTTTGATCACTAAAATTAATTTTTTTTACCTTCTTAGATTTGTTTCATCATGCTAAATTATTGAAAAAGATTGATGTAATATTTTGATAATGTACTTCATCCTTTATTTATGTCACATATATGTTTCCTTTATGGAGAAAGATGTTTATTTTTGCAAGTTTTGACTTGTGTTAACTAGCTATAAATAGATTTTAAGTTGTGAACACTTTTATAATTCTTTCTAAATGTTGTCCTTAGTATTTTATAGCCTAGTCATGAATCACTTTTTAAAAATACATCTAAAGTTTGGAGTTGTGTAGTTTTTCACTTAAGAAGTTGGTCAAATTGTGTGTCAAAACAACAATGTAAGTTCCAAAACCAATTTGGTGCATCACCCATTAGATTTTAGATTTAATTTTAAGTATTTTCTCTCCCCTTTATGGTGAAATTAATAGTTTAGATGAGGTACTAAAAGAGGAATTAACCTACTCTGGATATTCACTCCAAACTCTGGGCAACCTACAGGCCCAAGAGCATTTCCATAAGTCACAAGGTTGGCGAGTTTATATCTCAATGAAGGGTGCATTCTTTTGTGATAACAAGTAGGAATTTCTCTTAGGATTATTTAAATATTTTATAAAATTTACCAAATGTTAACCAAAAATATTTTAACTTGTATCAATCACAAATCAATAGCATGTGACAACCTCCATAACATAATTATTATGGTTACAGTGTTTTATGAATGATGGCCATAATTAATCCTTAAGAAATAATATAAATCATAAAAATATTACCTTCGAAAAGAATTATATTCATTAATAAGTCTTATTCTCAATATTAAATAAATATTTCATAATTTTAATTTAATATTAGTAAACATTTTGTTGTTTGAATGTAAATTAATTAGATTTTTTTCCTTTAAGTATTAAAAAATAATTAAGAGATATAATTTTGGTCTCATCTCTTAAATTATTATTAAATTAAAATTAATTATGTAAGTAGGAGGTGCTTTAGAGTAACAACATGAAGTATCTAAATAATTAATACTCAATAATAAAATTACATTTTAAAAATACCATATAAGAATACAATATCCACTACAATTTTTTAAAAATAAAATAAAAATAAAAATTATGAAACAATGGAAAATAGAATTTCAAGGGGTTCTTCTCATAGTGTGTTGGTTAAGTGGCAATGTTGTTGTTGTGATCACCAAGGTTTGAACCCTCATTGGGCAGTTATGATCGCAAAATTGTGCCTTTGTTGATCCAATGTGCTTGCAGGTATGAGCCTCAACTCTGTTAAATGTGAATATGGTCCCTCATTTGTGCCCACATTTGTTTATAGCTCTAGGTCAAAAGTGGTTCATGTGGTACTAGAGGGCGTGTCATTCCAGCATCATTGATCGTATTAAAAAGTTTACTTAACACTTTTTTAAAAATAATTTAAAAGATAAAATTAAGAATTACATGTACAATAATTCTTCAAATAAAATAAATAATAATAAAATTAAATATTTCTTAAATAAAGATAAACATTGTATCCATAAAATTATTTTATTTTACTTTAAAATTATTATAATAATTTCTGGAGAGATTTGTCACTTATAATCACAAGAACCAATGACATTTTTACAAAAAATAAATAATAAATGGCATACAAAACTTACTCAATAGTAAACCAAGAGATGGAAGGCGGGCGGTTCCAGGATTCAAATTCGAGCGGGAATTCTGGATCGGCATCGGGACAGCATGCGACAGATGATTCAGAGATTCCTACCGAAGGAGAAGGTTCAGATGGTAAGGACCCCGATGATCCCGTGAACTTGGGGGACCTAGGGGGAGGATCAACACCATGTGAAGAGCAGTTAGCACTAGAGAGTGGGAAAGGGCAAGTTCAAACTTCAAAAACAGAAGATGGCAACTCGGAGGAGCCCAAGAACAGCAAATGACTTGTGTTTCAGAGAACATGGTGGAAGGTAAAGATCATCCAGAAAAGGTTCTTTTGTCAAAGAACCCTAAAGGGGGACCCAATGGACAAACACGTAAGTGGTCCTCGTTGTCTGGGGTCAAGCCCAAAGGTAAGTCCTCATCGCCTCCTGTTAAAAACTCCTCGAATGTGTCTTAGGGCAAGTTTGCTATCATTGTTCCTAACCAAATCATTGATCAAAATATCGCTAGAATGGAAAACACTTTGATTGGTTATTTCTTTGGATCTAGACCTAACATAGAGATAGTTCGTGGATTTGTAAAAAGAAAGTGGAATCTAAAAGGTCAGGTAGATGTGGTAGCAATGAACAAAGGTTGTCTATCCTTTTCCTTTTCTTGCGATGAGGATAGAAGAAACATTCTATGCAGTGGGTCTTGGGCAATAGGCAAATACATCATGTACATCCAGAAGTGGTACCCTAATGTAGCGAAAGGAAATAATTTTTTGGCCCAAGTCCCGGTGTGGGTCAAACTGCCTGGGCTCCCAATGGAATTCTGGGAGGAAGACGTTTTTGCAGGAATTGCCAATACCTTTGGGGAGCTAATCGCCATTGATCGAATCACGACTTCTAGAAGAAGACTGATCTATGCAAGGATCTGTGTTGGAGTAGGACCTGACATGAACTTGCCAGAGGAAATAGAGATAGAATCAAAATCGGGGAAGTGGAAGTAGAACATTGTTTATGAAACAATCCCCTTCGCCTGTTATCATTGTAAAAAAGTCCGACACTGGGCTAAAAAATGTCCATCTATAGAGGATAAACCCCATACCTAAACTAAGGTTTGGAAAAAAGTGGACAAGCCACTAAAAGTTTGGGATTCCAACGACCCTAATCAGGAGAAGCAGTCCTAGATAGTAAGGGTGGAGGAAGAAATCACTAGTGAAGTGGGTAATGAACCAAAGACTCAGATGTTGGAACAGGGTGTTGAACACAAAGAAAAAGACAACACTCAGCAAGAGGACAAGACAGAGGTAGAGAAAATAGACAAACATCCCATAGATAATAAAGAGGAAGGAGATAACTTAAACCTTGTTTCAAAATCTCAAGATCAAGATAAAGAAATAGACTGGTTCTAAGAAGCCCAACATGAGACCATTTTGGGCCAAGGGCTATCGGAAATCTCATTAACCACCCCAGTAAAGGGAAAGTTGGCTAAGTCGGAGGAACAAGATCCAAAATGGGGAGATGAAGAGGACATAAAAAAGGAACTGGGGAAGAATGAACAAAGCAGGGGGACGAAGAAGTCGCAGAGGATAAAAGAAAGAACAAGCAAAAGAAAAAGAGTAGCAATAACCCTGTAAATAGTACACTGACTAGAAACACCAAAAGCAGGCTTGGTGATGTGGGAGCGCAACACACTTCTCCAAGAAGACACTCAAATGCTAAAAAAAGAACATTGGAAACAAGCAGGAATTTAGCAGATGGTACCCAAAGAACCATCTTTGAGGTAGGTATTTCTAAGAATCCATGAAAATCATCTCCTCCAATATTAGGGGACTTAATAGTCCTCATAAACATAACTTAGTTAGAAATATGATTAGAGACAAAAACCCTGACATTTTTTTGATTCAAGAAACTAAGATGGTGAAAGATAAAGTTGAAAGTTTGAATATTTTCAAAAATGGAGGAGTCAGCGGAGGTAGTTCAAAAGGTGCCTCGGGAGGAATTGTTACATTCTGAAACAAAAATAATATAGAAGGAGAGGTGTTAATTCAGGACAACAACCTGGCCTGTATTAGATTTAAGCACATTAAGAATTGCACTACGTGGGTCCTAACAAATGTTTATGCTCCTAACACTAAGACTGGCCATAGCGAGATGTGGAGATATCTTACTGGGCTGAGAAGAAGATTTGCTGAGGACAGCTGGATAATTATGGGAGATTTCAACACTCCCCTGAAGGAAAATGAGAAAAAGGGAGGGAGTCATGCTAATTTGGATAGCAGATTGGACCTAATGGACTTCATAAACAATAATGCCATTCATGATCTGGAGTTGCAAGGAGTCAAATACACCTGGACTAATCGAAGAAGTGGTGAGAATTTGATTCAGGTCAGACTGGATAGAGCTCTACTTTCCTTAGACTGGTTTAATCTTCATGAATGTTGTTTATCTTCTCACATAAGGGAAGGATCAAATCATTACCCTATAACCTTAACGGCTGAAGTAAAAATAGAAGGAGACATTTCCCTTATAGATTTGAAAAAATGTGGACTAGACACCCGGATCAGGAAAGTAAGATTAAGGACTCGTGGTAGGTCAGTATTGAAGGCAATGCCATGTATAAAGTGGTCAAAAAGATAAAGAATGTTAAAGATAATGTCAAGAAGTGGAATAAGGACTGCTTTGGGAACATCTTTACCTCAAAAGCATCGACCCTCTTAGAACTCAAGGAGATCCAGGATGAGATACAACACAATGGTTATACCTATATGTCTAGAAATACTGAATATGCTATTCTTATGAGATATCATGAAATAATAGCTAAAGAGGAAACCTACTAGAAACAAAGATCGAGAAATGTCTGGTTAAAGGAGGGGATAGGAACACTAAATACTTCCATATGTCCACACTTAGACATAAGGCTATAAATAGAATTGTACAGATTAATGTGAATGGCAGATGTGTTGAAGATGATGACTCCATGAGCAAGGCTACAATGGATTTTTTCTCTAATCTACTTGCTAAGGATCAGAATCTGAATTAACAGGCCCAAAGGGAACTTCTTGACAGTATACCTACCATTCTAGGGGAAGATCACAATGACCGTTTAACTGCCATCCCCTCCCATTATGAAATTCTGACAGCTGTTAAGTCCTTTGAGGGCAGCAAAGCCCCAGGTCCAGATGGCTTTCCCATGTTCTTCTTCCAAATGTACTGGCATATTATTGGAGATGATGTTACAAGAGCTGTGAAAGAGTTTTTTGGTGCTAGAAAACTTTTGAAAGAAGTTAATGATACCTTTATAGCTCTTATACCCAAAAAGATGGGGGTTGATTCAATGGATCTTTTCAGACCTATAAGCTTATGCAACTCTCTCTACAAGATCATCTCTAAGGTCCTTATCTCTAGAATTCTCAACTTGCTTCCTTCCATTATTTCGCCTCAACAAAGTGGTTTTGTCCCAGGAAGGCAAATTTTGGACTCTATCATCTTTGTTCATGAAAAAATCCATTCTCTGGCCTTTTCTAAAAATGAAGGTTTTCTTTTGAAGCTTGACCTTTCTAAAGCCTATGATAGAGTGGATTGGGATTTTATGATGGATGTTCTTTCAGCTTTTGATTTTAATCTTAGGAGTGTTGGACTTATTAGACAACTTGTTTCTTCGGCCACTTTCTCTGTGCTAATGAATGCCTCCCCCTCTCCTTTCTTTAAAGCCTCAAGAGGTCTCAAGTAAGGGGACCCCCTATCTCTAGTGATATTTATCATCATGGTGGAATGTTTGGGGAGATGTATTGGAAAGCTAGTTGAGAAAAGGGAGTTTTGTGGTTTGAAACCTTCTTCGGCAGATCAAATATGCTCTCATCAGCAGTTTGTTGATGATTCTATAATAATGGGAAAATCCACTGTGAAGGACACTAGATGACTAAAAAAAGCTTTGGATATCTATGGAGAGGCTACTGGTCAGCTTATAAAGTGGTCTAAAAGCTTTGTTTATTTTATCAACACCTCCAAGAGAAGAAGGATTAAAATTAGTAACATTCTGGGTGGCCAAATTGGTAGCTTGCCTGCCTCCTAGTTGGGGCTCCCTTTAGGTCAGGATCCTCCGGATACCTTTTGGGGAGCCTTGGTGGATAAATTCCATAAAAAGTTGTCTAGATGGAAGGGAGCTCTACTTAGTCAAGCTGGTAAGGTTCAAATGCTAAAAACCACTCTCCAAAGTATCCCTCTCTATGCCATCAATTTGTTTAGGATTCCTACTAAATATGTTGAGGCCATTGAAAAAATACAGAGATCCTTTTTATGGACAGGGGTTGAGGAGAAGAAGAGAATGAACTTAATTGCTTGGAAGAAGGTCTGTAGGCCTAGGAATAAACTTGGTTTGGGCCTTAGAAGAATAAGAGGCATAAATGAATACCTAATGGCTAAGCAAATTTGGAGAGGATATAGAAATCAAGGAGAGTGGAAAAAAATATGGGACAACAAATTTAAAAGCCAATGTCCAAATCTTCAAAGTTTCCTCAAAGCAGAGATAATCCCAATTGGATCCAATATTTGGAAAAATATCTCTAGGACTAGAGACTTAATTATCAAAGGTACAAAATGGAAGTTGGGGAAAGGGAATCTTATTCAGTTCTGGGAGGATCCTTGGCTTATGGAGACCCCTTTAAATGAAAACCCTGAGTGGAACAGATATTAGAACCAATGCAAGGAAAGATTTGGAACCAAGGTGGAGGATTATTGGAAAGATGGACAATGGAAATACTTATCTCAAGTGGATCAGTCTTTGGGTAGTTTGAACAAAGTCATGAACTCAATGGTGAAGATTGAAGAAGAAGACCAGTTAATTTGGAAACTCACTGCTAGTGGTACTTTTGTTGTGGCTTCTCTTTATCATCAACAATACAACAACATGGAAAGTCCTTGCTGGGCTAAAGCATGGATGAAAGGCCTTAACCCCAAGATCGACATTTTCTTTTGGATAGCCCTCCAAGACAAATTTCTTACAACAGAGAATATAAGAAAAAGAGGTATCAGTATACCAAGTTTCTGTACACTCTATAAGCAAAATGAGGAGACAATATATCATATGCTCTTTCATTGCCCCTTCTCAGCCGATGTTTGGGGAAGTTGTCTGGATCAATTCAATATCAGTTGGAGCTTCCCCAACTCGATTCAGGAGATTTTCAAGTCATGGCATCATCCTTCAAAAAATAGAACTACTACCTTGCTATGGAGAATTGCTTTACCACACATGTGCTGGGGTAAATGGAAAGAGAGAAATGATAGGATTTTCAAAGAAAAGTACACTAAGGCTAACATTGTGTTTGAAAAAATAAGAAGAAACATAGTGGAAAATATGAATATTATAGGTGGTATTGATAATCCTAATACTGAGGATCAATTTGTCTATAAAAAATGGAGATTAAAATCTCAAGAGAGTATTCAGAGTAACCCTAGAGAGGGAGTGATATGGACCAGCCCACCTAGGGGATGGATGAAAATTAATTTTGATGGGGCCTCTAAGGGAAACTTGGGGGTTGCAGGATGTGGAGTGGTCCTAAGGGATGAACGGGGAATATGTAAAATCATAAAATGTATTCCTATAGGAAAATAGACCAACCATGTTGCCGAAGCCATGACGGCTTATCATGGGATCATCCTTGCCAAAGAAGCCAAATGCACTAAAGTTTGGTGTGAAGGAGACTCCTTAAACATTATCAATTCTTTAAATATGAAATTCTTGCCATCATGGTCGATTAGTAATATTATTAAAGCAACAAGGAAAATCAACGAAGAGTTTGAAATGTGTGTCTTTACACATGTTTATAGGGAGACCAACTTGTGTGCTGATTGGGCAGCTAACCTGGCTTGCCAATTGGAAAACATGATCACTAATTATGTTGAAAAGGAGATTGCAAGTGAAATGAAATCCTTACTCAATCAGGACCGAAGCTACACAAGGCAACTTGGTACTTTTAATCATTATTTCTAATGACCTTTCTACCTTTTTCGATGCAGGGCTTGTTTGAAGATAATGAGCTATTAAATAGGTATCATATCATCATTATTTGGCATGGATTATGGGCACTCTCACAAAATAACCATAGAAACCAGAGGAAAAGTTATCAAAATGAGAGAAGGCATTGCAAGGAAGGTGCTGGAAAAATGGGAGGAAACAAGAAGAGATTTGAACTTGCTTCATGCGCTGAATGGAGAAAGAACAAAGAAGTATGGAGTATCCTTCAGCACGGGAGGCTCAATGTTTTTAGGGAACGATTGAATGGGAAGGACCCCACAATTACTAGCTACTTCATTAAGAACTGGAATAATGGAAAAGTTCTGATTGGATCACATATGATGAATGTAGATGAAGATGTTATCGCTGAGGCCACGGGGATGACTATCAAGGGTATGAAATTTTACAGGGACAGAGGGATATCAGATAAGGCTGCAGACAAGTTTCCTATTACGGATGGTGAGAGAAGAAAGATGATCAAAATTGATAGCTCCTACCACTCCCCAAAGAGAATTTGCAGGCGATGGAGGTTTGTCTTATTTGCCTCTATTGAATATATTACCTTAGACGGTAGGTTTACCAGGGCTTATGGGCATCATTTCGTCCTTCTTAACCATTTCCGTCATGGTGAAAGGGTTAGCCTTCCCTATTACCTGGCCTGTTCAATGGATCATACTATAAAGGAGATATAGAAGGACCCTAAAGGCGATCATGCCCTCCACCAGGGGCTCATGGTCCTGGTTTACAAAATGCTAAAGGGGAAGTGCATTGAAAAGCCTATTAAAGGCAAAAATGCCAGAGATGAGACTACGGAAAGTAAGGATAGTGGTTTCAACTTTGATTCTAAGACTGAGGGAGAGTCAGGAGAAACTAGCAAAAAAGGGAGGATTAGGGCTAAGAAGAGGAGGATTATTGTGGAATCTGAAATGTCGGACTCTGAAACTGACTCCCTTGAGGAAAAACCTGTTAAAAAGAGGAAAGGGAAAGCCTTTGGAAAGAAGGCTCAGAAAAAGAACACTAAAAAGGGTAGCAATTATGATCTCAATTATGTTCTAGTTGAGTCTGAGGAGGAGGATGATGATAATAAGAGGGTTGATAGTTAGGACAAAGAAGGGGAGGGTAACCCGTTTAAGGATAATTTGGAAACCGTGAATACCAATGGACTGCATAATGAGGAAAAAGGGGGTCAAAGTGATAGTGGTGATAAAGATACCATTAAGACCTTCTGTGAGACCATCACTACTCTGGTGAAGGATATTAATAGCTTGAAAATAGATACATAGGCCATAGCAAAAATTACAGTTGGTGACAAACCCTTGGTGGAGCATGTTAAAGAGTTAGTGACCATTCTGCATAATGTGCAAGCTATTGAATGTATGGTTGGAAAAATCTTAGCCACGGAGAAAAAGGTCAATGAGATGGGAGATAGAAAGGAAATGGACAACAAACTGAAAGATTTTGGCAGCAGAATTGACAAGCTGGAGCACAATGTCAAGCAGATTGCTGATCAAAATTTCCAAATTCTTAAATCTTTGGTGGACAACACGAACATCTTCATCAACAGGTACGAGAAAAATGCAGAGAAGGAAGGTGATAAAGAAAAGGTGAACAAGAAGGGTCATGAAAGGAGGACCAGAGCCAACACAAAGAATAAGGTCGACATCGAAGGTCGTGAGCTGGAGGATATGAAGACCTTGGCAAACAACATGAAACAAATGGTTGTTCACGTTGTGGAGATCCTGAATAGTATTTAGTTCCAGTTGTTGTCCTTGGTTCTATCTCTTTGTTGTCTTTTTCTTTCCTGTTGTTGTCTGTTCCGAGTTTTCTGTAATTAGGTTTTGATGTTTTTAGCTGGGCCCATCCAGTGGGTTCATTTTGGCTTTTTGAAGTGATCAGGCACTTTTTTATGCTTTTCTATTCTCCTGGCTTGTAAAAGGTTGGGGTACCTTTCAAATACCTGTTTTTACTTAATCAAAACATATTCAATAGTAAAATGGTGTTTTAAAAATCATAATAAAACATATCTATGTCATAATTATCTAATATGAAAAATAATATAAAAACTTAAACTATAATAATAGAAAAAAAATTAATGTTGAATTTCTTTCCAAAAACACATTGTAATCGGTTAAAATTAAATATACATGATAGTAATATATTTAAATATAAATAAATTATGAAATAAAAATCAAACATAGGTTTGCAAGGGTTTTTGTGGGTGTATATAGACTTGCATAGTGTACTTGTGAAGGTGCTTCCCTTTTTCTTATCCATGCAAAATTTTGGTTCTAGTGGATTCCATCGAGGCTTTTGATGTTTTTAAATTTTTGTTTTTGTTTTTGTTTGGAGTGTCTTGGGTGTGAAAGTAGAGGGTAGTGTATCCTTCCTCCATGTTATCTTCTTTTAAATCCAAATATTATTTTTTACATTCTTTTATTGGTTTATTTTTTGTTGCGATACGCATGGTGTCAATGTGGTTTTAGGGGACCCCAAATCTCTCCTTCAAAGTGATTCTCAATTCAAAAGAAACTTCATCTATTGAGCATGAAAGAATTGTTAAATTTATATAACATAGTACAAATGAGGCTAAATTTGAGCATCTCAGTACCTAATCATTCAAACCCTAATTTGTGTTTAGAGAAAAGTAAGGATCATACAATCCTACTTATCAATAAAGAGGCAATTGCAGATGATGTCCTCTTCTTGTCTAATCTTGATCTCTTCAATTTTTGGAGACTTAGGCTTGTAGAAACTAAAACCCAAAAGATGATATGGAATTTATCCTAGTGGTAGATGAGTATTTTGTGGTGGTGATTACAAAAAATGGCATTTTAAAACATGACCTTTCAAGGAGGCCCATATTTTCATAATTAGACAAATTTGTTTATCAAGCCATGACATGTAGGGTTTGAGTTAATGTATAAGTTGTCTACTAGGTGTCCTATATGGATCCATCTCATCAAGATTCTAATAGAACTTTGGAGATAAGACATCATTCAAGCAATCACCACATCTATTAAAAAACCCTTGGGACCATCTCGTCAACTTTGGATAGAATATTTGTTGAGCTATATTAACTTTTTCTCCTCTAAACCGTGCTCTATTCAATCTCCCACTTTATCTTTACATATCTATTTGGACTAGTTGGGTGAAAATTCTGTAAATTTGTGGAGGCTTACAAAATGTGAGTTTCACAATAGTACATGAGATAATACCTCTTAGAAGGAAATATATGATCTCTCCTATTTATAAGGGAGGGCTCCCCCTTTCTATTGCAATTTCTATTTATTCTAAATCTACCTGATAACTTTACACTAATTCTAGATGGTGTAACAACTTAATTCTCTTTTCAGAATAAGTATCTCTCCAATTCTCTATTTAGAACAAAGTAACAAATGCTTCTAACTTGCAGTAATCTTAAAAATCTATGCTAAAGAGAAGCAAAGTGTCCATAAGAGTAAAAAGCCTCCCGTTGCTTCCTTTTCCTGAAAATGACTTAAGGGACGGGCCTTTTGTATACAAAAGAACTCAAAGTTTCTTTCAAATACTCGAGTCCTATCAACCACTATAACCTAAAATTGATATATTGTAAGCACAAAGTCTTCCAGTTATATCATAAAATTTTCTACTCTAACAAGATAAATCAACAAAGCATAAAGACTTCACCTTATTATCCACTTAATATAAATTGTTTCCAGTTATATACCTCAAAACAAATTTTACAATATTTTACTCAACCTCCTCTAACTCGGATACTCTTCATAGTGCAAGATTTAATCTAAAAAAATGTATTCAAGAATGACATAAGAACATTCCCTCACTCAATTAAATATTTCCAAGAGAAAGATTGGATGCAACTTCTTTTATTCTTTGATTAAATTTTCTTGAATACACTATAAGCTAAAAGACTTAGATAGCTTTTCAATTTTGAGTTTTGGTGTATTAGCAAAAAGATGGAAAAGGATCCTTATTACAATGAAATCCCTCATATATATAGAAGAAATGATGCACAAAAATAGGAAAAGTTACAACTAATTGTGACCAAGTCAAAAGTAGAGACCTATTTGACTTAGGACACATGCAATCCTACATGTGTACTAGAGAATATACAAAATGACACTTAACGTGTCAATTGGAATTACAAAATACCATTAGTAAATCATAAAAATGACTGTATCATTTTCTTTACGTTGATACCATTTCTGAAATTCTTAAAATTTCTATAGAATAATCTTCATCTGAGCTTCATTAGATCTTTGGGTATGACTGGTGATGACCTTGACTGGTGTGATATAATCTCCTAAATCAACACAACATTTCTTATGTTTCTTTAGAAGAGAATCTAGAAAATCTAGAATGAATAGTAGATCAACCAACTTGTCAATAGAGGACAAAGAGAAAATCTAGAATGAATAGTAGATCAACCAACTTGTCAATAGAGGACAAAGAGAAATCCTCTCTCTCAATTCAAGCAATTAACAATAAACTAAATTTCTTGATGACCACGTCAACATCTAGTGCTTTCTATTATTCATCAAGGAAAGTAGAAGAAATTTCTGGCATCTTGTCAACAATCTCCTTTTTATCCATGCATTCCTTTTGAGTTTTCCTCATATCCTTGATAAGCCGCTCTAGAATATTCATTTGATGTTGTAGTGCCGCTCACTGCTCAACATACATATGCTAAGAAGGAATGACACCATCTTGTACAAGATTATCTAAATCAAAATCTTCAAGTTTCAACCATGCATCAAAATCCTTTTCCTTTGCTTCCAACTCTTGAGAGAATATTTCTATGGTGTTGTCCACCGTAGTTTTCATGGTATCAAGATTGTTGACTATAGTGACAGCTAAGCTTAGAATCCACATACCTTCTCTAAGCATCCTATCCATCCTTTCACCCATTGCTTTGCTCTGTGAAGCTACCTGTTCAAATCTCTTCATAACCCATTATCCAATGATAAAGTCACTAGTTCAATGGCCTCTGAAGACTTATTCACCTTAATCAACACACTGGTGAGTTGTTCAACGTGTAACTTGAGATTATCCTTCTTGATTGTGTCTTCATCATATCTAGAAACAAGGGCACCAAAAGTTGTTTAAACAAATTCTGAGGTTGAATAATGGATTTGTTTGCCCAATTCAACCCTGTAGATGATATGATATGATTCTTAGATTTGATCATATCTTTATTAGGAGGCAGAATGACAATCTCTGAATATTTGTTTCTTGCTTTATCCACCTTCACCCTTGATATAGTCTTCGCTTTCTTGGTTGTCTTAGGCTTAGTGGAGATGGGCTGACTGAAATCAAAATCATCTAGAGAAATAGCTTGTTTCTTCCTCTTAGGAGAATTGGAGAACAACCATGGTGGCAAGGAGGAATCGTCATCAACACTTGTGACTAAAACCTAAGATGGATCTATTTTCTCTTAAGAAGTAGTAGCCACAATAGGTGATGTTGTGGTAACAACAATAGGAGGATTTTCTAGCGATGACTCATTGGGTCTAGGACCCATCTTTGTCATGAACTTATCAAAGTCATTCAACAGGGTAGCCGACACTTCAAAAATATTTGGTAAAGTACAGAAAACATTCTCAATATTGTCATTTGGGGTATCCAAGGTAAACTCTCTATCACTAGTGCAAGATATAGCTGAAATCTTGGGATTATATTGCCTTTGCTTCTATTTGAAAAGCATTGTCCCAGATTTGAGAGGAATATCATGTTATATTTCTTTAGGTTAGAAAGACTTTAGATCATCATAAGAATATACCAACACATCAAAGTATTGGCGCAACTTTTCAGAGGGCTATGGATTTGGCCTTTCGTGGTATCATTGGTAGGTACATTATTGTGTACTTAGATGATTTAACGGTTTTCTCAAAAGATCGTGAAAATCATCCTTTTCATTTAGAAGATGCCTTGAGAAGATGTCGTGAGCATGGAATTTCTTTAAATCCCAAGAAGTTTGTTTTTGGAGTCATAGAAGGTAAGCTTCTTGGCCATATAGTTTCCAAAGAAGGTACTAAGATTGATCCAAAAAGGGTTGAGGTAGTCAAAATTTTTGCTTTACCTTCTAGTAAAATAGTTGTACACTCATTCTTTGGAAAAGTTAACTTCTTGAGAAGGTTTGTTCTAGACTTTGTTGAGAAAACGCATCACATTGTGAATATTATGAAAGGGAAAACTACTTTTCATTGGACCCCTAAAGGGAAAGCATCCTTCGATGAAATCAAAGAAGCAATAGTTCATGCTCCAGTACTGTTATGTCCTAATTATACCAAAGACTTTATAATGTGCAGTTATGATTCTGATCATACTTTCGCAATTCTAGTCTAGAGGAATTCAAAAGGAATAGAATCACCCATAGCTTTCATGAGTTGTCCCCTCAAAACTCATGAGATTAAGTATTCTCATATGGACAAGCATGCTTTTGTTGTTGTCAAAGCAGTAAATCATTTTCAGTTTTACATCTTAAATTATCATGTCATATGTTTAGTTCCAAATACTGCGGTCAGGTCAATTCTAACACAACAAGATTTTGGAACTAAGAGGGGTTACAGGATAGCAGAAATCCAAGACTATGACATGGAGATCAGACCTACAAAGTTAGTTCAAGGAAGGGTTTGTGTCAATTGATGGAAGAAAATGAACTTGAAGAAGTTGATCCCCTTGAAAAGGATTTATATGGTAATGTTCCTACAGTATTATTAGCATGTACCGTGGATGAGTGGTATTCTAATTTGCCTATATTATTACTTATGGTGAATGTACTACGCATCTCACATATAAGGAGAAGAGGACTCTGAAATTGAAATCAACAAACTATGTTCTTCAGGAAAATGGATTGTATAAGAGGAGTCTAGATGGTACTTTCTTAAGGTGTGTAGATAATGATGAACAATAAATACTCAACAGATACTGAGAGGGGGGGGGGGTGAATTAGTATAGACAAAAACTTCTTTAACAACTACAACTGCAAAGACTGCACTAATTGGTAAACAACATCACCGATCTAAATCAAGGCAATACCGGTAAAACACAGTGACTGTAAAAGTCATAAACCGGTAACACTTAGATCTTCACAAAACCTAATATCTCATTTCCACTTCACCCATATGCTTAAACAAGTAATACATCAGAAATGTAATGACCACTAGATCAGCTTGCATTACCACTTAACAAAAAACACTAAAACATCACATGAAAAAGCATCACACATGACACACTTATTTTTCATGTAGAAACCCAACTGGGAAAAACCACGGTGGGGATGAATACCCACAAGTTGTTCTTGAACTCTTCTGAAGTTTGCTCTTTTAGGAGCCTAGTCTGGTGAAAGACTTTACAACAGGTTCTGTTAGGGATCACCCGGTTAAGGGATGGCTAAATACCCGGTTAGAGGTTAAAACCTTGTTAAAGGTTACCTTGTGAGAGGATTTTAAGAACTCAATGATTTTGAGTCACCATGTTAAAGGATTTACAAAAAGCCCATTAAAGCTACCCGGTAAAGGGATTTTCCATCTGCTGAAATGGTTAGAAGTCAACAGGTAATACACTGATCTGATAACAACACTTAATTCCAAGGCGGATCCACTTTAGTTCCTTTACATTTGCAATTACATTCTGCAGGTATCTACTCACTTCTTTGGTCTGGCAAGAATCACCTCACATACAATCATTTGCCAACAACTTCAAATAAAAATCATCATCGACCTTATAGACAACAATTAGGTCGATAGCCAAAACCTAAAACCCTAAGCATCTAGGTTAATAATACAGTCAGTCCAATCTTGGTCGTTTAAACACATTACATAGGGTAGAACAATATTGAACAAATCTCAAGACGTTCTCCATCGTTCGTTCTTCACCGCTTCTGGAAGCTGATAACCCATCACATGCTCTCCACCGTTTACTAAGATTTTGCACATTCTTGAGGTAGATAGAATCAATCTTCTTCATGCAAGATCCTCAAGAAGATTCTTCACGTGCACAAGGTTGACATGGTAACACGATCTAATCTTCATTTCAATGCTAACTCATCACAGGATGTCATTGGTCGAATCACACAGACTTGGAATGCATTAACCCAAAACCCTAAAGCTGAGACTACCAACCAGTAGTCATATCAAATGAAACCCCGATACAAACTTTCCATATACTGGTTCACACTCCAACATACCGATTCACTTTTTGCATATACTGGTTCATACCATCATACCGGTTCACTTGCCGGTTCACTTACTTCAATATACCGGTTCATATTTCAGCATATTGACATCAATGACAACATACAATCCCATCATGTCATCAAACTCTGCACATATGCCAACAGAAAAAGCTCAACAGTCTAAATTATTAGAATATTTTCATGACTTGGCATGTGGTCGACATTTCTTAACTCCTGTAATGGCTCACAAGATTTTATGAGCTTGGTTTTATTGGCCTATTCTCTTCCAAGATGCCTATATTTGGGTTTTTAAATGTGAATTGTGTCAACAATTCATTGGTAAGTCTAAGCTTGCAGCGTTTCCTCTCAAACCTATGGTGATTGAGGAAGCTTTCCAACAATGGGGAATTGATTTCATTGGTCCAATCAATACTCCTTCTAGTGTGGGTCACCACTATGTTATTACTCCAATAGATTGTTTCACTAAGTGGATTGAAGAGGTACCTGTTAAGCATGCTATGTCTGAGGTGGTATGTGATTTCATAAAAGAAAAGATTGTGAGTAGATTCGGTGTTCCAAATAAGATAGTAGTTGATAATGCTACTTATTTTTCTTCATTCGAGATTACTCAATTTTGTTTTGAGTCTCATATCACTCTAGTCCATTCTTCTGATTACTACCCAAAAGGGAATGGTCAAGAAAAATATAACAACAAGAATCTGGTAACCATTATAAATGAAATTATTTGATGAAAATCAGCATTTGTGGCATAAAGCATTGATTGATGCTTTGTGGGCAAATCGTATTATACCCAAGAGAGCTATTCGTTTATCCCATTTCTAGCTTCTTTATGGTACTAATGCAAAAATTCCAGTCACTTTAGAGTTACCTACTTTGAAGTTAGCAAAAGCAATTGAAGATCAAACTTATGAGAGTTCTCTAGATAAGCGCATCATGTTCCTTTCAGAGCTTTAGGAGAAGCGAGTTCAAGTGGTGGATTATATTTCAAAACATCAGAATCAAGTCAAAGATCTTTTTGACAAGAAAGCTAAGCAAAGAGATGTCAAGGTAGGAGATCTTGTCCTACTTTGGGATAAGAGGCATAAACCTAAAGGGATGCATGGTAAATTTGATTCTTTGTGGACGGGGCCTTTCACTATCCATAAGATCTATGGTGAAGGAAGTTATCCTTTTACATACAATGATGGAACTCCATTGTCATTGCCACATAGTGGCCAGCTTCTTAAGTTGTTTACTCAATGAGGTTTTTAATGTCATGGTGCATTCATTCTTTTTAGTTTTTGTTTTGTGTCTTTTAGTCTTTTGGTTTTTCCTCTTCACCTAACTCTAGCCCAATGGATGGATGAAGGCACATACAGCGCTAGGATTCTGCAACCTTCACTCATTTCAAAGAATGGCCAACAGTAGCTCCCCAATCAGAGCCAATTTTTGAATAAGGGAAAACGGGTTTTGATGGGGCCCTGAAACCTATTACAGACAAAAGATTTACAATAAAGCGCAGCAAAATGCAAAAGAAAGCACCAAAGAAAAAGATAGCTAACGAGCAAAACGCCGGCAAACAAGAGACAGCTAGTCAAAAACCAAAAGGACCGATAGAAATAGCCCAAATTTAGGTTAAGTTTTGAAGCATTTCAGCAACTTCCAGCTCCATCTGTTCCATATTATCAGTCACCCACTTGATTTCCTCAATTTCCTTGCTATGACTTTGCATCTTTCTGGTGCTCGCCCGTGTTCTTCTCCCAAGTCCAATCTCCTTATCCTCTAGGTTACCTTTCTTCACTTCAATGATGCATGTTGAAGCCTTATCCCCATGGTCATTCTCAAGCTTATTGATAAGAGCCTTCATACTAGCTGAGGCAGCCTTAAGAATCTTGTGACTTTGCTCGCCAATTTTTTTGAGCGTGCTCTCAACTCCATCAAGTCTTTTTTCAGTGGCCCCTGCTCTATTCTCTAGGCTAAGAAAGAGTCAAAGCCAATGTTATCTCCAGTTTAGACGTTTGGAAAAATTGGGGTAATCCCATAAATTTTGACCCATTTGTGTTTTAATTTCTCTATACACGCATTTCAAGATAAATTCATTATCTCACGTGTGATCATTGCTTTGTATTTCCAATATTAGTCTTACCTTGAGTTCTAGGTGTCAATCGAGCCTATAAACTGATTTACACCATTTTGAGCTCATGGTCCAAATCGGGTTCATAGACCCAATTTACACCTGGTTTATGCCTTACCTTTTTGCACTAGGTGCAAATCAAGTCTGTAGACCTAAAATACACCTTGCCAATGACAAGTGCAAATCAAATTTACAAACCCAACTTGCACCTCTTTATGACACTTAAGTGTTATTAATGCCCCTTCTAAAAATTCAAATAGGAATCTTTTTATTTATTTTTCAAATCCTTCTCCTGCATTTTCTTTTTGGTTTACTATTTCGAGCTAAGGGGACTTTGTAAGTGTGATCCTCCTTCGATTTTGCAGAGAATCTTTCCCATTTTTGGTAAGATTGTTTCCATTTTATTTCTCATGGTTTCGCTTTTCCATTTTAAAACAATCAATGAATATTTGGGTTTAAAAACCCTAATTGTTTTCCATGTTCGATTTTCAAATGCATATGGATATGACTTTCCAGTTTTTTTCCCATGATGGTGTGTTTGGGTCAATAAACCCAAACCACACCAGTTACTGGTGGTGTTCAGGTTCATTGACCTGAACATCCATCTTGTTTTTCCCTTTTGATGGCTCTTTGTATGACTGTGCACCATGTTTTTCGTGTTGTTTGAGTTCATTGGCTCAAACAACACCACATTTGTGGTGTTGCTTAGGTCGATGAACCCAAGCAACACCTAAGTTCAATAACTTCACATTTTACATCAACCATTAGTGGGGTGTGGGTCTGTAAACCCAAACTACACCCCACCTTTTCCACTACCATTGTACTCACGGTGTAGGGAAGGGTCGTAGCCCCAACATACACTGTGGACTCTGTTAGCACATATTTTTACAAAATATTTTATGCTATATGTGGGCCTTTTTCTTTTATCATATGAGCATTTATTGCTAGTTTGTATGTGCAGGAATTTTATTAGCACAGGTAAAGTTCTCTAAAAAGATTAGTTGTTTCAGGAGTATCAAGGTATCACTTGGGCACACTAAGGACATGCACTAAGTATAGACTGCACAAGGAAACCATTATGGAAATGTTTGTCAGTAGAGAAGTCATTATGGTATGATCTAAGATTGTCTTATAGTATGTATCAGACCCTGTGGGAAAAGTTGGGATCACCAATATTCAGGATGGATGGCTCATTTGTGTTGGATTGCAAAATTTCAATTATCGGCATAAGTAATCCCAATGAAACAACCTTGGCAAGCAAAAGAAGGATTATTGGCATGACTTATACCGATAAAATAGAAGGCGAATGCATGGAGCGCTTAAAAAATACTCAGCACGGTGCGCGCTCTTGAAAAAGTCATACCATCGGGATAGCTTGTTCCGATGAAGCAGAAGGCGGTTGTTTTCTATCGGCATATATCGGCTTATCGGCAAAACGTAGAAATTGTTATACCGATAACCTATGAAGCCATCGATGTAACTTGTGATGATAAGGCAAAGCAGAACATGGACTTATAGTATCAGGAGATCACAAGTAATGAGAAAAGTCTATCCCGATACCTGATGATTGAAGGGAACCGAAGGCAGGCCCATCGGAAAAAAGGACCATATTGGAGTAGTCCAAAAATGGTTGGGCTGATCCCCGATGACTTCAAGAATCAGAGGGTAGAACTATCGGTATTACCTATATCGATAAAACAGACTCAGAGGTATAAAGCATAAAGGTGCATCGGAGACTTATCGAGACTTCGGGAGGAATAGAAAAAGGCTATTCTGACCCCCGATGAAGATAGAAGTGCCTGCGAGGATATCGGTGTAGACTATACCGATAAAGTAAACATTAAGTGAGGACTCATTGGGACATCAAAAGAAGAAATTTTATGCTATGCCAAGTCCCGATACGACTGTTAAGGTGGATGTTGAGTTGCTTGGAGTTCTTCGGGGTGAGTTATGCCGATAACGCGGGGGACTTAGTCAGAATGCGGATTGGTATATTGAGATCATCAGGACATCGGAGTGACATAAAATGAAATATGTCGATACCCGATGGGTTAAGAAAAAGAAAACCGAAGGCGAAGGCATCGAGGAGATTTATACCAATGGACCATTAAAACAAAAATCATAGCCGAAATTGAAGGAGTGCTCATCAGGATAAAGTGAACCATCGGGATAGGAGAAAAATAGCTATCCCAAGACTCGATAGGTTGGTTGGGATAGCTTGTGCCTATCATAAGGTGAAAAGTAGTAAAGTCATAACAAATGGCGCCAAACAATTGAATCATTGGGAAAAGTCTCGCCGATTAGCCGTTGGAGGTCTTGATGTGAAAAACTGACATAATGGCTTCAATTAAATGCATCTATTGAGTAGGTCTGTCACCACACAAAGAAAATCCATCAAGATTGTGGTAATTAAGTACAAGATTGGACTCCTTGGGATATATAACCAGTGTTACATAACAGCATTTCGCATAGAGCTATTGCAAAAAGATATTAGGTGTTTATTGAGAAATATTCTGAGCTATTGAGCATAGAGTAAAGAAATTTACAAAGATGGAAGGGTCAAGGTCAAAAGGGAAGCGAAAGGTTGTTGAAGTATCCAGTACCACGATGAAAAAATCAAAGGGTGAGGTCAGTGAAGCTCGAAGAAAATTAAACCAAGATATGATAGATCAGATGGGCTCTCCAGGAGCTAGGCCACGCAGAGCTAAGGTGAATGTGCCTATTCGCGACTAGTTGGAGGACAGGTACATAGATATTGGAGATGTACTCACAACAGTGCGTGAGCATGAGTTGTTTCTTTTTCATTACCTTCGTAGGGATGAGCCTATGCCAATTTCAAACCCATGGAACACCAGTTTAGGTAAACTCGTGGTACCTAATATCTTTGTAAATATTGACTTATTGAAGCCCCTGGTAAGATATTATGATGTAAACAAACGATGCATTTTGTTGCCCGATGGGACTGCTTTTGTTCACTTTGTAGTAGCTACAATTCAAGAAGTTTTTGCAATGGATCTAGAGGCAAATGTGCCTTTATCATTTGTGGATTTGGAAGAAGAATACAGAAAAATGGATACTACATATCAGGGTTGGAACCTCGCTATCCACAAAGCAGAGAAGGGGAGGTTAACAGAGGAAGATGGTCCTCCTTATGATATGACTATTTTCAAGAAGTATCTACAATATACATATATGGTTTGTGGCCAGGTGGGAGGAGTTGAAGCTCCTGATGTGGCAAACATAGGACTGTTGGTTTTAGCAGCAGATATCCAGAGACATGAGCCTAGGGCTTTTGATTTTGCTTTGTACTTGGTGGACAAACTGCATGAAAGCTTCATGAACTTGAAAGATAATCT
The DNA here is from genome assembly GCF_030272615.1 of Cryptomeria japonica. Taxonomy (NCBI): domain Eukaryota; kingdom Viridiplantae; phylum Streptophyta; class Pinopsida; order Cupressales; family Cupressaceae; genus Cryptomeria; species Cryptomeria japonica. The sequence continues at coordinate 427,760,727 of NC_081408.1, forward strand.
AGACAAACATTTCAAGCATTATTCAATGTTACTGCATATTATTTTATTTTATGGGAGATTCAGGGGATTATGGTCAGAGGGTTTGAATGTAAATACAGTAGGGAAGAATGGACAGGATCAACCAGTGCAGTTGTGGGTTTCTTTCTGGGATTATAGATATGTGAATTCTCATTACCTCAAATTTGAAGAATTCTTTGTTAAACCAATTTTCTTGATCTTTGGTGAGCCTCTATAGGGATCATTTTTTGAGGATGTTAGAAAGTTTCTTAGGCCTCACGAGCACAAAAATCCAAAGGTTATTCACAATTGGGGTGATTGGTACTCATGCCAAAACTTCACTTTTGTTCGATGCTACGGATTTGAGGGTTATCCTTGTGTTACCAAAGCCTGCACCAGATAAGATTTTTTTTTGGAAATTGTATTGCAATTAAGTGTCTCTAATGCCAAGCATTTTGGAGGTGCACACAAGCAAGCCTTCCTCTCTAGTACACTTCATTTCCAGGATTTTAAAGTTGTATCTACTAGAGCATATGAATTTATTGACAAGAAGTTGGTGGAAGAATACAACCTGTTCCAGCACATGTCTAGAACGCATTATGATCATGAAGGTTACATCCATACAAGTAGGAAGAGGCAAGAGTTGGGAGATTATTTTCATCAGGAGGATGAATTTGAAGACATGTGTAGAAATAAGGAGGTGGAAGAGCTTACGGATGTTATGGAGACCTTGGAGAAGAAACTAGAGGAGAGAAGGAAAAGATTAGAAAACATGGAGGAAGAACCAGCCCAAAGTGATTCAGGGGAGAACAAAGTAGTTTCCAAGCTCCAAGCACCTGAGAAAGAAAAGGATCCAGAAACACAGGATAAGCTCATCATCGCACTAAAGGCAGAAATAGATGAAAGAATGACATAGCATGTTTCTTTTGTATCAGATGATTAATTCATAAAGTCTAAGGAGTTCAAATCATTCCTGTACCATTTCAAGGGTAAGAAATTAAGGGAAGCAGTGCCAAATATTACCCCTGAGAATGAGGCAGAAATGAAGAAGAGGTTGAAGGAAGATATCGATACGGAAGTTGAGACTATGTCCCCACAAAAGGGGAGGCAACTACTAGTAGAGGCTGGAATAATTGTGTTTCCAGGTTGGGACCTGAGTGCCTCATTTATCTTTGATTCTTTGCTGCACTCAAACAATAAGGACATGAAATTGAATATTCAAGGAGTAAAAGATATTTTTATTGGATCAAGGTATGATCCAAATGAGGAAGAAATGTTGTTGTGGGCCTTATACCCTCCCCATAAAAGGCCAAAAATCATAGATGTGGATAAAGCTTTTGGTCACATGATGACCCTAAAAGTTGGAGAAATGGATCCTATGGTCACGGCTGACATAGGTATTAATATTTCAAAATTCAACAAGGCCTAGATGAAACATGAGATAGCAGAGAAGAATAAATATAAGGCCTTATATGAAGAAACCCTTAAGAGGAGTGGGCATCTGATCCCTCAAATTACTAATTCAGGAGGTCAATGGAAGAAGAAATTTGAAAAATTAGCTTATGAGCATACTAAGTTGAAGAGGGAGATGAAAAGCATCAGGGTTGACACTACTTGTGTTTTGCTGAGGAAAAGATATGAAAATATGTAGAAGGTGTTGGATGAGTTCTGGGAAGTATATCAAAGGAACATGAACAATATGGTCTCAAATACCAGAATTTGAGATAGACTTAACTTGTTGCTACAAGAGCATCAACTAGGGAAAAAGTAAAGAAGAAGGTTCAAGGTTTTCTCGTCACACATGATCAATTCACAAAGGAATTGAAATCTGAATTTGATGAGTGCCAGCAAATTGTTCAACATGGGGTTCCCTGTTTGGTAGGCAATGTAGGGGTAATTAAAGATAAGACCATATGGCTTTCTGAGTGTAAGTCTTTACTTAGTGCAGCCCAAGCCATTGCCAAAATAGATATCCTTGATAAGAATGACACGGTCGACCAGTTCAAGAACTTTTACATGATTGAGAATGCAACCAGGGATGCGATCTTCAATGCTACAACCTACAAGGATGCAGGCTATTTGCGGCATATTCAGAAGTGTGGACAGCAGCTGGATCGAAAGTCTTAGTTCATTGTTTTAGTTTTTGTAATGTAATTGATGATTTAGTTAAAGTTGTTTAGTTGTTGTTCAGTTAGTTGTTAGGATAATGGAAGGGTGTGTCCTTCAATTCATATCTCTTAGCATATATATTTATAATGAGTCATTTTGTATGAAAAGGCATCTAGTATTCAGAAAAAACATATTGCCTGGTAGGACTACAAGTTATATGTATTAGGGAAGTCTATAGAACAAAGAGGTATCTTTTTATGCAAACAGACTGTAATGGAGTATTTTCAAGTGCGGCTTGCGTATGTAGTCATCTCGTAAGGATTAATATATGAAGGTGCATTGTTTCTTTTCCTAAGTATTGTGCATACTTCTATGTTGATGAGTTATTTTGTCCTCTTGATAAATATGTCATATGATTTGCTATGATGTGCCATCACATGCTGTTACATTAAATGTGAGATTGGGTTCTTCATTGTTGTGTAACACATACTAAAACCTCCATAGCTGATGATTAATATTGTCTCAAGAGTTGATAGGATTTTCTGTCCACAAAGTGTCATAAATACCCCTAGATAGAGGCATCGGTCTGCTATTTATCTTTTAAGGTTATGGTTGGTCATGCATTCAAGGTCCTTTATAGAGAAACTTTCTTCCTCAATTCTATATGAACTGATCTTTACATATTTCTTTTAAGTCCTGAAAGCATTCTTATTCTCAAAATACTATTATAATCATTTTCATTTCTTTTCAAAGGCATTTACTTAAAGCACATATTAAAGCATAAATTGCAGAACAACAATTTGCCAAATTTTGTAATTTGCTAAAAGGCTTAAATCCGCTTTAAATAATCTCTTTGTGCTTGAGAAGAAGAGTTATACCCACCTAGGTTCAGTGGAGCCTTAAGTGTAGAGGGATTTGGTCTTCAACCATCCCTGTTTGTTGGCCAAGGTTAGTTGGATTAGTTGAGGATTTGGCAAACCCTTAAATTTTCCAATATGTGGTTTTGGGAACCAACAGGCTCTTTACTTGGTGTATGACAGATCTATAGGCCTGACCTACACCTCTTTGAGTTTTTGATTCTAATGTTTTGTGTATGGAAGATCCATAAGCCTACACTACACTAGTTTTGAGTCTTTGCACTTCTTTGTGTATGGTGTACCTATGGGTCTGCCTTACACTTTGTCTTTCCCTTCTTGGTGTATGTCAGACCCATAGGTCCAACCTACACAATTTTAGCCTAGTGCACTTCATAAGTGTAGTTTGGACCTATGGGTCTGACCTACACCTATAGCAAGCTTTCCCCAAGGTTCAGTTCGGGTCCATAGGTTCGAACTATGCCTAGCCTTTTCACCAAATGTTTTTTTTTAGTTTACAAACCCAAACTGCACCTTTGAACCACACTTAGCCACAAGTATAATTATAGTCTACGAACCTGAATTACACCAATTATACACACATGTAAATAGGGTTCATAGACCTGATTTACACCTATACTACCATGATGCAATGAGGGTTTTTGTAACCCAAATGACACCAAATGTGGTGCATGCATGATCTTGTTTGGTTCAAAATGATTAAGATAATTGATGTGTACTCTTCTCAAGTGTTAATTATTTCTCTATGCTACAGTATCAATCTTGTATAGATGACAAAACCATCTCCAAGAAAGAAGGCAATGAAGTTGAACAAGCAAGATCCACATCTGGTCTTCCCACCATCATCAATATCATCAAATATTGATCACATAAGGGACACTAAGATGAATCATGTTGACTTGTCAAAGTTTATTAAGAGAATAGAGTATCCACCTTCATACTACAAGATGGAGCTCACCATCAATAATGGTATTCATTTGGTTTCAATGTTCCCAATGTCAACTCAGGATCTTGAATTTGTCATGGCAGCTGCAAATCATTTTGATCATGTTAGCAGAGCGTGAAGGACACAAGTGGAAAAAATTTAATTAGACTTGATGAAGACTTCTTTGACACTATCTTCAAGTGTTCGAACATTGAGAAGTTCAGATAAGTGTGGGAATAATATGAATGGAAATTGGCTGAGGACCCCAAGACCTATAATTGCTAGATGGCCAAAGACCTTTCCTAGGAGTGATATTATTGAAAATTTCAATGACTTGGATACTCTCTTGAGTAGAGTGAAAGGACTTAAAACTTAAAAAACATATTATGAATGGATGTATCAGTACATCCATGTCATTAGATAGAACAAGGAAAAGATATTTTGCAGGAAGCAGATAAGTGATGCCATATGTGAGAAGCTCACCAAAGTGCCAACTACTCTCAAGTTCTACATGATGTCCTATCCGGTATATACAACAACTTCTATGAGGGATTTCCCAAGTTTGTCTATTTCAGGAGACAGAAGGTAAGTTGCTATATATGAGTACTATTCCTAGTTGAAACTGAAGAACAATTTCAATCATTTTCAAAGAGTGAATGATGCAATCTTTGGTTATTACATGTGCATGCTGAATAAAGATTTATACAACAAGAGAGTGTTTGATCATGCTTGGGAATTTGTGAAAGAACAAGGGTGCATGTTCTTGCAATTCCCTACTTTCACCTATCTAAGGGTGGGAGGCTTCAATAGTGAACCTTTCATGCACCCAAGATATCCATAAGATAAAAAAATTTGATGGAATTGGCTCGTCAGATGGTGGCGATACATGAAGCACAATTCGGTTCACATAAAACGGGTCTAAATTTCTCCTTAACCACTAGTAGGTACTCTATCAACTCAATCTCAAAGACCAGGGAAATGGAAGAAGAGATCGGGAGAGTAACCATGAGATTATTCAAGGTAAGAAGAGACTTTGATTACCAAGGAATGAGGAACAAATTGAAAAAATCATATGTGCATGTGTATCGTATTGAATACTATTGTTTGGATTTCAAGCAAGGGAATTCAATTGAAACCTTTTTCTACTGGTTCTGATGATGATATAGCTAGACCTTTTGATAGGAGGTAAAAGATTAGAACGTAGAATAAATAGGATCCTACAACTCCTTAGAAGGATCCAAAGTTGAAATTCATAGTTCGGGAAAACAAAGGATAAGCCCAAGGAGAACCATCCACTTCAAATGTTCAAGAGATAAAAGAGTCTAAAGTACAAGATGAGAATTTTGATGGTGAACATCTTGATCAGGAGTCTATTGATGTTGATAAACTTGAAGGTGAGCAGAAAGATAATGAAGAGCATAATGAATATGATGAAGCATTACCACAATCAAATAAGTCCCATGCATCCCTACTCCAGGTATCTCTTTCTTCTTCTACTATGGTTCATGCTCCTATTTCTACCACTCCATCAAAACCTTTTGGATCTGTTGTCACATGTGTCACTCCTAGTAAAATTGTACATATTTCTTCCACTAAATATGCTAGTGAGTCTACCTTGGATACCCCACATGACAATATTGAGAATTTTTTCTCTACTTTCTCTAATTTGTCTGAAGTGTCAGCTACCATGTTGGATGACTTTGATAAGTTAATGATAGAGACAGATCCTAGACCCAATGAGTCATTTCTAGAAAATCCTCATATTTTTGTTACCACAACATCACCTATTATGACTACTACTTCTCAAGAGCAAATAGATCCCTCTCAAGCCTTAGTCGCGGGTGTTGATGATGATTCCTCCTTGCCACTATGGTTGTTCTCCAATGCTCCTAAGAGGAAAAAACAAGTTGTTTCTCCAGATGATTTTGATTTCTGTCAACTCATCTACACCAAGCCTAAGACCACCAACAAAGCCAAGACTATATGAAGGGTGAATGTGGATAAATCAAGAAATTAATATACAGAGATTGTAAGGAAGTTAAGTAGTGGAACAACTTCCTACACTAACCTTGAGAGGAGGGTAATTCAAAAACATATAAAAATTATTACAATAGTTATAGAAAATTAATAAAAATAAACAAAATGTCATGCATACCACAACACAACAACATAGTGATTTACGTGGGGAAAATCCTTTCGGGAGAAAGACCCCACATTCCAAAAGTAGCTCAATATATTATTCAACAATCAATAACAAATTACAATATACTTGTAGAGAAAGCTCTTCACAAGAGTACCACTAATCAAAGACTCATAGGTAACTCAATTTCCATAAGACTCTTATGCAAAACCTCTATCTCATGCACCGCATATATAGGAGATACAATACAAGAAACAGTCAAATGATATTACAAAACCATGGGCTAAAACCACCCAATAAAGTAGAACCGACCTTATCTTCATTCTAGATGCCCTATGACATGTTAAAATATACATCAACTCGTGTTCCTTCCTTTTACATCTCATTTATGTGTCCAATACAATTTATATTTCCTATTTCAGGAGTCCAAACTTCTAGAGGCCATAACTTGTGAATCGTGTGTTTGATTGACAAACTGTTTGAAGCGTCAGAAAGCTCACCAAGTGCTCCAATGCATCGTAAATGCTACATAACTTACACCAACATTTCAAGGTGTTTTGGATCCTCTAAAGTCCTTAGAATTAATTTTAAACCTTTCATCGCACCCTCCAAAAAGAAAAACTTTAATATCTTCAAAACTAGCTATGATCTTGCGATGAAAATTTGTTGGCATGCTTATCTAGCAAACCAAAAGTTTCGAGGATAATTTCACACCATTTAGTTCTCAAATGAAAACTTTCTATAAATAGTAACCTTATGTAAATGCAAGGTTGAGACATGATTTTCCCAACAGAGATTTTCATTCCTCATCCTGATAAAGGCATTGATCAGATCCAAGAATCATATTATATCATCAACAGAGTTAAATTGAGTAAACAAACTCATGATTTAGCCTCAAGAGATGTTCAAACAACTTTGGATGCCCTTGTTTCTAGATGTGATGAAGACAAAATCAAGAAGGATAAGCTCAAGGCGTAGGTTGAACAACTCACCACTGTGCTAATTAAGGTGAATAAGTCTTAAGAGGCCATTGAATCAGTGACTTCATCACTGGATGAATAGGTTATGAAGGGAATTGAATAGGAAGCTTCATGGAGAAAAGCAATGGGCAAATGGATGGATAGGATGCTTAGCCAAGGTATGTGGCTCCTGAGTTTGGCTCCTGAGTTTAGTTGTCTTCATGGTCAACAATATTGATACCGTGAAAACTGAGGTGGACAACACAATAGAAATCTTCTCTCAAGAGTTAGAAGCAAAGAAAAAGGATTTTGATGCATGTCAATTCAAATAATCTTGTACAAGATAGTGTCGTTCCTTCTTGGCATATGTATGGTGAGCACCGAGAGGCACTAGAGCATCAAATGAATATTCTAGAGTGGCTTATCAAGGATATGAGGAAAGCTCAAAAGGAATGTATGGATAAAAAGAAGGAGATTGTTGAAAAGATATCAAAAATTCCGTTTACTTTCCTTGATGAAAATGAGAAAGCACTAGATGTTGATATGGTCAACAAGGAATTCAGTTTATTGTTAATTTCTAAAATTGAGAGAGAGGACTTCTCTTTGTCCTCTATTGACAAGTTGGTTGATCTATAGTTTGTTTTGGATTTTCTAGATTCTCTTCTAAAGAAATAGAAGAAATGTTTTATTGATTTAGAAGATTCTATCACACGGGTCAAGGTCATCACTAGTCATACCCAAGGACTTGATGAAGCTTCTTCTACATAAATTCAAAGAATTCTGAAAATAGGATCAACATGAAGAACATGATACTTAGTCATTTTTATGATTTACCAGTGACATTTTGTAATTCCAATTGATACCTTAAGTGTTAGTTTGTGTATGTTCTAGTACACATGTAGGACTGCATGTGTCCTAAGTCAAATAGGTATCTACTTTTGACTTGGTCACAATTAGTTGTAACTTTTTCTATTTTTGTGCATCATCCCTCTTCTATATATATGAGGGATTTCATTGTAATAAGGATATTTTCCCATCTTTTTGCTAATATGCTAAAACTCTGCAGAATTGACAAGCTATCTAAGTCTTTGAGCTTATAATGTATTCAAGAAAATTTAATCAAAAAAGAAAAGGAGTTGCATCCAATCTTTGTCTTGGAACTACTTTATTGTGTGAGGTAATGTTCTTATGTCATTCTTGTCTACATTCTTTTAGATTAAATATTGCATCATGAAGAGCATTTGAGTTAGAGGAGGTTGAGTAAAATATTGTAAACTTTGTTTTATGATATCTAAAAAAGCTTATATTAAGTGGATAATAAGGTGAAGTCTTTGTGCTTTTTTTATTTATCCTGTTAGAGCATAAAGTTCTATGATATACTTGGAAGACTTTGTGCTTACAATATATCAATTTTGGGTTACAATGGTTGATAGGACTTGAGTATTTGAAGGAAACTTTGAGTTCTTTTATATACAAAAGGCTCGTCCCTTAAGTCATTTTCAGATAAAGGAAGCAATGGAAGGCTTTGTACTCATATGGACACTTTGCTTCCGTTTAGCATAGATTTTTAAGATTACTACAAGCTAGAAGCAGTTTGTTACTATGTTCTAAATAGAGAATTGGAGATATACTTATTTTGAATAAAACATAATTAAATTTTTGTACCATCTAGAATTAGTGTAGAAGTAGCACACATTTGTACCATCTAAAATTAAGTTTTTGTACCATCTAAATTAGAATAAATAAAAATTGCAATTGAAAGGGGGAGCCATCCCTTATAAGTAGGAGAGATCATATCTTGCCTTCTGAGAGATATTATCTCATGTACTGTCATGAAACTCACATTTTGTAAGCCCTCTATTCTTTAAGATTTTATAACTATTGCAAAGCTCCTAATTTGGTACAGATAGGGAGGCCGCTAGAAACGTCATGGATTTTTTGATTGAATGTTTCTAAATTCCTTTAACAAATCCATGTTATGCATATTCCACAAATAGTTCTTGTGCCTTATCTAATTTACCATATGGTACAAAGGGGGGGGGTTTAGGAAAGCATCACCACTTGAGTTTTGCATTTGTGTGTTGAACTGATCCATTTCAAGCATATCCTTACTTTTCATGATATGAAATCTCTGTCCAACAGTTTATGATTGTTATATCTTAAGAATTGGATGTACATACATTCAATTATCCTATTGATCTAATATATTTGATTTTGAGCATATCCTTACTTTCCATGACATGGAATATCTGTCCAACAATTTATGATTGTTATATCTTAAGAATTGGATGTACATACATTCAATTATTGTATTGATCTAATTTATGTTTATGATCCTTAATAGAATATCTTAGAAATAATGTTATGAGATCAAGTGCATATGATGCTTTAAATTAATTGAGAACTCACATTTTTATCGTTACTTTTTGTTAAATCATAGATACCTCATAGACTTTGATATAATTTTTCAAATATTACATAGAATTATTTTATGAACAAGAAGAATTGTGAATGATTTAGAATAATAGTCTAGGAGATGTCATCGAATCAATGATAGCAATTTGAATTGTTTATAAAATTTCATGTAGCAATTATAATTTTACTATGAAATTTCCATCAAGACAAGTATGGGGAAAAACATTAGAACAAAAGAATTAATAGGAACTTGCATGGAAGCACTGAGACTTTAAAGTAAAGTGTTTTGTGTGTTGCATGAAAAATTTTACATATTATTTTTTGATGAAAGATTAGAAGGTGGGTTGATTGTAAATTTGTTTGAAAGTCTTGATTATTTTGAGTCAATTATGTTTAGTGGAACACCTTTACAACATTATTTGGAAAAAAATTTAATTGTTGTTTTTAGAATAAATTACTAGGAATATGAATATAATATTAGGTGTTATAATCTAGTAATTCCAAGAATTTATATTAAAAGTTATAATGTGAATTTTAACCTTCATGTTGTGATGATAAGAGAATAGGTCTTATAACTTATGCATGTAGATTGGAATCTCAACTCTTGGTCCATCAAGGTTATACTTCTAGACTCATGTATCAATTGTTGATATGCTAAATCATGATAGTCTAGTTCTTTTACGAGAATAAGTAAAATTTAAAACACTTGTTAGCTGGTGGGGTTAATTGATTACTAGGCGTTATCGCTTGAACTTATAATTTTAAATTTTTTACATATAATGCTTGTAAGATGAATTTTTTTCTTAGATTTTGATTATATTAATGAAAATGTCTTGATCTATTTTTGGAGGATCTGTATTAGAAGAATTAGTGTATCCAAATAAGTTATCTTTTGGAATTAAACAAGGTTTAGAAGGATTCCAAATGTGGAGTAATAGATATAGGTAAATTTCAAGTATTAACTTTTGTATTGATAACAATTTAAAAAGATGTTTTGGCCAAAGCTTTCTAATCATTAGTAATTATTATTATTTAAATTTTTTTCTCTCTCCTTGTCATATCATGATACAGATATATTAGAATCTAGTTATGCATTAGATATATCATGCTACATAAAATTATATCACACTTTTTGGTTTCATTTTGCTAGACCCTTCATGTAGGGTCAGCAGTTCTTCAATGGAAGAACACTAGGAAAGTGTCAGCTTCATGGTTGGGTGGAAAAACACTTTGATGATTATCTCATCCTTGTGAGAATTTTCTAGGAGTACTTAGTGTCATGCCTGTGAAATGTGTACATGTTATACCTGCAGCTGCAACACAAAACATTCAATAAATCATTACAAGCAATTATTAGAAAATTAATCAACGAAAGATAAAACCATAGCTAGTCGATCTATTGCCTCCTAGTAAATGCGAGTATGAATTTTGCTCTCAGGTCTGGTTATGCAAATTCCAGTGACTTGACTACACTTAAATGGAGGATTTAAATGATGAAGATGCATAAGCTAGCAATGGTAGCATGATTAAGCTACATGATTTCATGATTATTCTAGAAAATAAGCTAGAATGAAGATGCAATTAAGCTAAAATTGAACATGATAACAATGCTAAAATGATAAACTAAGATTGCATATGCCTATAGTAACAATGCTTGAATGAAAATGAGATGGGATTTGGGATGGGATCCTTATTGCTCCAAAATGAGGTCTATTTATAGGATTTCCAAGGCTAGGGGTGAGGTGGCAAGAATCAATGGTCAAGATTAAATCTGAAGATATCAATGGTTAAATTGGAGGAGGTTGGCAAAGAGGTCGGATTAAAGGGGACACTTAGTGACAAGTGTCACAAAGCTTTTCTCATGAGAGGGCAAAGTGTTCAAGGAAAGGGGACATGGTGGTTAGGATGTGCAAGCTAAGATGGAGTTAATTAAACTCAAGGTTAGATGGAATGGGTTAGGTTTAGAAGGGGTTAGGTTAGGTGGTTAGAAGTTAGGAGAATTTGAATTTAAAAATTCAAATAATAGGAAAAGGCTAATTAATCTCAACAACTCATAAATTAATTTGTTTTAATTAATTATGGGATTTAGAAGAAATGAATTTGATGATGAATTTGATGGGGGGAATTAATTAATTAAAGGGTATTATGAAATGAACCTATTAAATAAATCCTTAGATTTATTAATAAGTAGATGAAAAGGGGATTTTAATCAAACTTATTAGTGAATTCAATTAAATTGGGGAGGGAGATTGATTAAATAATTGCTTATTTAATTAATTATCTTCTGACCATTTTTTAGGTGTATACACTTAGAGGGTGGCATTGTCAATATACATTTTGTTTAAAAGATGTACTTGACCATATGGTCTATTTGTAAAGGAATTATTACCCTAATGTAAATGCAAGCCTTTGAGCTTAAGTATTCAGTCATTTCTAGCAAATTTAATAAATTATTATCTTTATTAATATATCTTTTGAACAAGTAGGCTCAATATGTGTATTTTCTTATTTTATAATACAAAGGTCCTTACAATAACCTTCTTCTAGATTATTTGGAAATTAGATTAGACAATATGATCTAGATCCAATAGAGTGATTATGAAAATCTTCCCTTTAGTTTCCAAGCATATGGTGAATATAGAAACCTTTAAGGGAATTATCCAAAGATGGATCCTAAGTCCCTTCACCCTTTCACTAATCCATAGAAAATAAATTTTAAGTAAATGGACAATACTCCAATACATCCAAAATAAACATATGCAAATTTTTTAATTCAGGTGAGAAATTTCACTCTAAAGGTCGAAGGTTTGAAATGATCTCCAAAATGATACTCCGAGAGGATTATTTAACAATAAATTTGATATTCTGGAAATATTTGAGGAGATTGAGTGAATGGAGCATGACAAGATTCAATCAAATCAAGGTAGAAATTTTAAGTATTCAAGCACCTTATCAGTCTTGATGAATACTCCTTTGGTTCTTGAAGCTCGGTGCTATCCAAACCAAGATTACTCATCCACCAAGAATGTTTTGAAAATAAATATTTCATTAAAGAAATAGGCATTATCTTTAGTACAATTTGATTTCATCAAGATGCTATATTTTTTAATGGGGGCATATGATGTTTAGGTAAATACAAATTTATTTTCTAATTCTATATTACAAGAAGATGACAAAAATAAAGTTCCTCCTTCGCTAGGATTACAATAGAAGAGTTTTTAGATAGGGGGAAATGACAAACTGTCAAATGTAAAAAGAAAACAAGATTAGGAAAAAGTGAAATTGATAGGAGATTCATTGGTTGAACCCAGTATTATTAGGACAATAGAATCTAACTTTTGTAGCCATTAAAAATTATTGTACTCTTATAATGCTAGGTGATTGGGTAGTATCCCTCGTCAAAAGGTTATCTAAGATTTGATTCATAATCATACTCTTTATATTGTTGTTATTTAATAGATAAAAATTCCAATAGAAAATATGATTAAAATTTCCTAAAAGATTTAGAATAAGATTTAGTGTCAATGTATTGGTGCGTAGGGTATCATTGAGGTGTTCCCTACTTATAGTAGCCTTGTAAGATCACACTGATATGGTGGATAGGAAGCATAAATTATTACCTTCAATGGCTTCTAGACTTTTTTCTAAACAAACTCTTTATTCTCTGATATTTTTTCCCTTCATACTTGCCAAGTAAAGTTTATTTTGCATGTAGATTAGATGCATCCTATAGCATCCTAAATTATCATCGCCTACAATTTTGTCCTCACTTTGGCATTCATCCTCTAAGGCCTGACTAAAGGACTAGTTTTGCTTACACCGACTATCAAACAAATTTTCCACTATCTACACTGACTCCCCTTGATCCTGGAGCCCTGATTTCTAGGACCATGGTCCTCTCAAAAAGGGGCAATTTTGGGGCCTCATAATGGTCACCTAATCTGGACGAGGACCTAGATCCCATTTCAACTCATAAAAAAAATAAAAATCGACCAACAAGTATAAAATGAGGTCTACCCCTCTTATTTGAAACATAAACTCGTTCAAGATCTCAATTACACTCTAGAAAATTCAAGCAAGCAAGAAATCAGTCTTCTATAAAGCATTAGAGCAGAAGTGAAGTCAAGGTTCAAGCATTGGAGATGACATTCATGTTCTATATTTTATGAAGGCTATCTAAATGAAACCCTAATTCCTTGGTGGATACAAACAAAACTTCATTAAAGTTATATCATTAGTGTTTGAGACATTCTCAGCCTTTCCCTCAAAAGGAAATTATTTTACTGCAGTATTTCATTTATACTTTCAATTCAATTTCATGGTTAATTTCAAAAGCGAGGTTTGACCTACGATAAACCCCTATTTCCAATAATTTCTCCCTTCTTTCTGTGTACAAGAAACATGTATAGAGCTATATTCTAGAGGATCGATAGGATTTGAATAGATGAATAGGATCACCTTTTGATAACAATAAATTCAAAGGACCAAGTCAAATTGGAGCAGCACGGTCTCAAAAACTTAGGCTGAACTTTTGGGAACATATTCAAATCATCTTATTCTACTCAGATCAAAGTTGATGGCTTCATATGACATCTATAGCTCACTATTTTTATCAGATTACTTCAATAATTCACTATTTTTCCCTAATCGTTAACAATTGAAATTTAATTCAACCTAGGGAAGAAAGATCCCCATCTAGGAGGCTTGAAATCTTACCAAAATCTTGACTTATCAAGGTCAGATCTATTAGATTTCATCTTTCTCTAATGTTGGTGAATTAGGTTATTTAGTGATTTTGTTATCTTAATTTTACACCATCTACACATCCTTGCTTTAGTTCCACCCTCCCTTGCATTCTTACTAGATATTTCAATGTGATTAACAATTTAAATGGAAACTTAGGAGTGAATGGTTGGTTAGGACCATATTCTTCTATATTTCAAGATAACTTACCCTTCCTCAATTTGATAGATGTGAATCCAAGTAATGGTCTCTTTAGTTGGAGTAATCAAAGGTGTGGGACTAAATCTATTTTGATAAACTAGATAGGTGGCTCATGTCAAGCTTTTAAATAGGTAAAAATTGAACCTCTAATTTTCATAAATTTAAGGGTCTAAATGCTCACATAATTGGCCCATATAATTTTCCTCTTCATTTTTTACTAACCCCAATAAGGCTCCCTTTAAGTTTCAACTTATGAGGCTTTGAGAAGCCTACCTAGTCAATCTTGTTGAAAGATGGTGGTTAGAAGAGAAATCATTTTATTTAGTTATATATACATTATTCAAGAGGCTTTAATTTTTTAAATCACTCCACAAAAGATGAAATTGATTATTCTTTGGATATATTTTCAACGCCAAAAAAAACTCAAGCCAAGTTTGATAGGGTTACTTATTTAAGCACATAACAAAATATGTCAGAGGATTTGATACCAGAAGATAATAAATGACCTAAGGAACTATTGTATGATATTTGGGAGGAGATTTTTGGAAAACAAAAAATATTCAATTGACTAACTCTTGGAAAGGGCTACAAATTTGTACATTTTCCATAACTCTATCATGGAACCTAGGAGGGGAAATGTTCCTGCTTCCCATCTTTGAAGACAAGGAGAATGGCTTGATTCTTTCCAATATTTTTTTGCACAAGTTTTTTCACACTTTTCATTAATGTTTAGTGAGAACAAAGGCCAAAACCTAGAAGAGGAGAGTCAAGTACCTGATTACATTCCTTCCTTAATGTCTGACTCTATGAATAAGAATCTTCTTGAACTCATTTCTATTGAGGAGATGAAGGAAATGACATTTAAAATGAAAAAGGGTAAGTCTCTTAGACCTAATCGTGTTCTTGTTGAATTCTTATAGGAATTTCAATAAATTATAAGATTTAATCTATTGGAGATTGTTAGAGAGTCATAGACTAATAAACAATTTTGTTAAAGCCATATCAATTCAACCTTTCTCGCTCTTGTATGAAGAAAATTGTGAGTGCAAGATGAAGAAGATTAAAATGCTAAAATAAACATCCAAACAAACACAAAAAATCGATGACACTCGTGATAAAGATGCTAAAAGGAAATTTTGAAATAAAATGGTAAACAAAAGAAACACAAACTCTCTCTAAACCCTTGATTTGATTGTCTTCTGGTTCGATGCTCTCTATGTTGCAGATGCTCAATTTCGCTCCATGATAGTTGATGCAAGATGAGGATTATGTTGAATGGAATGCAAAATGGATGCTAAAATGCTAATGGATGTGAAGGGTGAGTAAATAATTCATCATTGCAATTGTATGAAAGCATGAAAGTGGTTGAATTGTGAAGGAAAATGAAGGGATTAAATAGGCTAGGCTAGGAGATGAGGAGGCATAAAAAAGTGACACTTGTCCCTAAGAAGGACAAGTGCCATGGATGGAAATGACATGAGTCCTTGAGAAGGACAAGTGTAATGGGGAGGAATGACATTTGTCACTAAGAACACATGCCTATTTGGGAGAAAGACACCCAAATAGGAAGGTTGTATTCTAAAAATGGAGATATTTCCAAATGTCAATGTAATTAGGATATTTTCCCAAATTTTAGGAAATTTCCCCAAATATTAGGAAATGCAAGATATTTTGGAATGTGCACACAAATGGTGAGGGAAAGAGGATAAGGTTGACTAAAACCTATGGTTAGCCAAGTGGGTTGGGTTTAGAGGAAGAGTTAGATGAGGATTAGAGTTAGGAGACATGTGGGGGAAATAGAATTAATAATTAATTCTATGAGAGAATCACGAGGAAACGACAAAATGAATTAAATAATCATATTATGCATTTGATTTATTTAACAGAAGAAGGGGGTAAACTTAATTAATTAAATGATTTATGATTCTCAAATATTATATTAAATGAGGACTATACCATAATTAACAAAATTAATTAGCTAGGAGGGAACATTAAATGATGCACATTTTTTTAATTAAAGTCGCTCGGGATAGCTAAATTTAATTAATTGAATTAATAAAATTTAGGTGTCTACATTTCACCCCTCTTTGCGGTGGCACTAAAATAGCATTAGTGGGAAGACCAAAAGACATCAATGACTTGAAGAACAGAGAGAGAGAAAATACCATAGGAAGATGGGGGAAGGCGAGTAGAAATAGAATCAGCAAGCAAAGACAACACTTAAAACGAAGAGCATAGGAAGAAATGGGAAGAAAAATGGTCTCGAAGGGACCGAGACGGTGAAAAATAAGACTTTAAAAGGTCCTATATTAGCAGATTTGAAAATTTACTATTCACTTTCACCGCACACGAGAGAGAATTTAGAGTGATTTGAAAGCCCTTTGCATTTGCTTAGCACATTCTAGAGCTTTGAGAGGAGCGGACAAGATGGCGGATAGGGTGACTTTGAGGCATCGCATAGACGTAGCGATGAGCGTTAGGCGAAGCTAATGACCCGATCGCTGAGTATATTCAAAAAATCAAGACCTCAAATTTCTTTGTAGTGCATTTATTAGCATTTAGAGTATGAAAAACAACATTCATGTTGGTTCGTGAATCACAGGAATGCCTACAAAAATGGTTGGAGTGTGTTCCTGCCACTCGCATAGGGGAGTGGGCTTAGCTAAGATTAGGTTAAATTTGGGGGCTTCTAGAGTGTGATCCCTCAGTAGCAAGTTCACACAATAGGGTAGCGGTATTGCATTCCCATAAGTTCAATACCTACGGGAATGCATTCCCATAGTTGGTAAAAATGGAAAGGGAAAAGAAGAAACGAGGTAGCATTCTCGCCCAATGGGAATGATGGGTAGGATAGCAGGAACATGTTCCCATAGGTGAAAGACCAGTGGGAATGTATTCCCATGGTTTGGAAAGGGCAAGACCGCCAAAAATGACAAGATTGAAGGAAAATAGAAGAAAAGAATGGGGCCAAGGAGCCAAAATTTAAGGGTCAAAATGCCCATATAATTTTCCTCTTCATTGTTTACTAACCCCAATAAGGCTCCTTTCAAATTTCAACTTATGAGAGTATGAGAAGCCTACCTAGTCAATCTTATTGAAAGATGATGGTTGGAAGAGAAATCATTTTGTTTAGTTATATAGACGTTCTTTAAGAGACTTCAATTTGTTAAATCACGACACAAAAGATGAAATTGATTATTCT
>NC_081408.1:427783292-427785792 GCF_030272615.1 Cryptomeria japonica
TTAGGAATTTCAATAAATTATAAGATTTAATCTATTAGAGGTGGTTAGAGAGTAAACAATTTTCTTAAAGTCATATCAATTCAACCTTTCTCGCTCTTGTATGCAGAAAATTGTGAGTGCAAGAAGAAGAAGATTAAAAACTAAACTAAACAACCAAACAAACACAAAAATCAACGACACTCATGATAAAGATTCTAAAAGGAAATTTTGAAAGAAAATGGTAAACAAAAGAAACACAAACTCTCTCTAAACCCTTGATTTGATTGTCTTTTAGTTTGATGCTCGCTATGTTGCAGATGCTCGATTTTGCTCCATGATAGTTGATGCAAGATGAGGATTATGTTGAATGGGATGCAAAATGGATGCTAAAATGCTAATGGATGCGAAGGATGAATATATAATTCAGTATTATGATTGTATGAAAGCTTGAAAGTGGATGAATTGTGACGGAAAATGGAGGGATTAAATAGGCTAGGCTATGAAATGAGGAGGCATAAAAAAGCGACACTTGTCTCTGAGAAGGAAAAGTGTCATGGATGGAAATGACATGTGTCCTCAAGAAGGACAAGTGTCATGGGGAGGAATGACATATGTCACTGAGGACACATGCCTATTTTGGAGAGAGACACCCAAATAGGAAGGTTCTATTCTAAAAATGGAGAAATTTCCAAATGTCAAGGTAATAAGACTATTTTCCAAAATTTTAGGAAATTTCCCCAAATATTAGGAAATACAAGATATTTTGGAATGTGCACACATATGGTGAGGGAAAGAGGATAAGGTTGATATTAATTAATAAAATAATGTGCAATTATTTAATTAAAGTCGCTTGGGATAGCTAAATTCAATTAATTGAATTAATCAAATTTAGGTGTCTACATTGCATCCCTCTTTGCGGTGGCACTAAAATAGTGTTAGTGGGAAGACCAAAAGACACCAAAAACTCAAAGAATAGAGAGCAATAAAATTCCCCAGGAAGATGAGGGAAGGCGATGACAAATAGAACCAACAAGAAAAGACAACACTTAAAATGAAGAGCATAGGAAGAAATGGGAATAAAAATTGTTCTGAAGGGACCAGGATGATGAAAAATAGGACTTTAGAAGGTCCTATATTAGCAAATTTTAAAATTTAGTATTCACTTTCATCGCACACGACAGAGAATTTAGAGTGATTTGAAAGCCCTTTGCATTTTCTTAACGCATACTAGAGATTTGAGAGGAGCAAATGAGATGGCAAGTAGGGCAACTTTGAGGCATCGCGTAGACGTAGCGATGAGCGTTAGGTGAAGCTAACGACCCGATCACCATGTATGTCCAAAAATTTAAGACCTCAAATTTATTTGTAGTGCATTTATTAGTATTAAGAGTATGGAAAACAATATTCCTGTCAGTTCATCAATCACGGGAATGCGCGTAGAAGTAGCGAGAACACGCTCCCACCACTCGAACAAGGGAGTGGGTTTAGCTAAGATTAGGTTAAATTTGGGGGCTTTTGGAATGTGATCCCTCAGTAGTGAGTTCACACACTAAGGTAGCGGGAATGCATTCCCACTGGTTGAATACCTATGGGAATGCGTTCTCATAATTGGTAAAAAGGGAAAGGGCAAAGAAGAAAAGAGGTAGCATTCTCACCCAATAGGAATGATGGGTAGGATAGCGAGAACGTGTTCTTGTAGGCTAAAGTTCAGCGAGAATGCGTTCCCGTGGTCTAGAAAGGGCAAGATCGACAAAAATGGCAGGATTGAAGGAAAATAGAAGAAAAGCACGGGGCCAAGGAGCCAATAAGAAAATTAATAGTTCAAAAAATGATCTGACATGCTGATTTGGTTGAGTGTAGTGGAGTGTGGATATCCTATTCTGTCAGGAGAGGTGATCGTCGATGCTGCAGTTTGTGGAGTAATTTGGACCTCCTAAGTAGGCTCAAATTGATTTAATCAAGTTAGGACAATTAGTAAGGATTCCCCATATCAGGTTTCATGACTATGCTGACAATGAGCTAGTGGAGAGGTGGATGAGCGACACAACTAGTTTTGATCTACCAATAGGGGAGATGACTGTGACTAGTGAGGATGTATACCAAATTTTGAGGTTGTCAATTAGAGGAGTATGAGTGATCATAGAGTGGGCATGACCAAATTATTTTACATAGAGGTTGGTTGGATCGGGTATCAAGTTGCGACACAAACAACTATCCTTTGAGTGGGCAATTAGGTAGGCACTAGCAAATCGACACATCTACTTTTTTGTGTGTGCACTAGTCAGCAACTTCATTTTCCCAGATAGAAGCGGTTGATTGGTTGTACTGGGCATGATATAGGTTTGCATTGACGTAGTGGATGGAGGTCGACCAATGGCCTAGGGCACTCTAGTTTTGGCAGGGCTATACAAGGAATTACATGACATATGATACCATAGGAGCCACAATTTTGGTTATATGACTCTATTATAGGTATGGTCTTGGGAGCACATTGCAATTACCTGCCCAGTAGGCAAATCAG